>NC_056725.1:698073577-698148577 GCF_019279795.1 Protopterus annectens | reverse complement strand
AATTAGGCTCAGAAACCTGCAAATTCTTTGCTGTACTCCAAAATAAAAACCTCTTCCATTTTTCTGCGTACACTTTCCTTGTACTATGTCTTCTAGCTTCCATAATCACATTTAAAACTTGTTGAGGAAGTTGAGACCTGCTGTGTTTCAACACAGAAGATGCCAGGCTGTTAGATGAAGAGAGTGAAGCTTGACATTGAGCAGATGACCATCCTTCTGAGATAACAGATGAGGAATCAGAGGTAAAGGCCATGGAGGCTTCCTTACCAGACTCCGTAGTAGTGGGTACCAGTGTTGCCGAGGCCAATCTGGAGCTATCAAAATCATCCTTGGCCTGTCTTGTCTGACCTTTAATAGTACCTTTGGAAGAAGAGGCAGAGGAGGAAAGGCATACACATGAAGGTTTTTCCAACTGAAAGACAGAGCATCCACTTTCCAAGCTGTGTGATGAAACCCCTTTGTGCAATACTGTGGCAGCTGGTGGTTTAGTGGAGAAGCGAACAGATCTATGTCTGGAGTTCCCCATGACACTGTCAATTTTCGAAATACATGAAGATCCAGTTTCCACTCGTGGGGATCCATGATTTGTCTGCTTAACACATCTGCTAAGGAGTTCTGTGCTCCGGCAGAAACCTTGCCTGAAGAGTTAGTTGCAAGCTTAGCGCAGTCTCCCATAAAATCATTGCTTGCCTGCATAGAGGATAAGAATGTGTTCCCCCTTGCTTGTTGATGTACCACATGACAGTTGTGTTGTCTGTTAGAATCAACACCTGCCCTGGAAGAAGCAACTCCTTGAAAGCCATTAATGCAAACTGGACTGCTAACATCTCCTTCATGTTGATATGTAGATGCTGTAGTCTGGCAGGCCACTTGTCTTGTATCCACTTTCCATTTAGATGAGCTCCCCAAGCAATGTCCGAGGCATCTGTCGTTAAAATCTGACTCGCCTCTGGCCGGGTCACAGAGAGTCCCTTGTTTAGGTGACATTCCTGAGCCCACCACAAAATTCTTTTTGAAGGCAAGGTATTATTTGAATGACAGTGTCCAAATCCTGGCAGTGCTGTGTCCATACATTTTGAGATACCATTGTAGCTTCCTCATATGCAGTTTGGCATTGGGAAGCACCAGAATACAAGATGCCATGAACCCTAATGCTTGAAGGACTGTCCTTGCAGTCAGCACGGACTGATGAGATAGTTGATGGAAGTAAAGTGATAGACTCTTTTGTTTGTCCGGGGTTAAAAAGGCCATCTGGGCTGCTGTATTCAGTCTCACACCCAGAAAGCACATGTCTTGAGAGGGTACTAGACTGGACTTTATTTCGTTCACAGAATACCCTAGGCATCTTAGCACTGCTATGACATGTTCCAGATGCTGTAGAAGGTCTTCCTTTTCTTGAGCCAGAATCAGGCAGTCGTCCAAGTAAGGATAGATTTGAATTCCTTGAAGCCTGAAGTAAGCTATCACTGGAGCCAGAACCTTTGTGAATACTCTGGGCTGAGTAGATAAGCCAAAGGGCAATGCAGAGAACTGATAATGAGAATTTCCAGCTCGAAACCGCAGATACTTCCTGCAACTTAGCCTTATAGGCACATGAAGGTAAGCTTCCTTGAGATCTAAAGTTACCATCCAGTGATCTTTGCCCAGCAGAGGTAAAAGCTGTTGTAACGTCAACATCTTGAACTTGGGAATGTCCAGAAAAGTGTTGAGGAGAGATAAATCCAAAATTGGTCTCCACGTGTTCCCCTTCTTTGGTACTAGGAACAGGCGAGAATAAAATCCTAGGCCCCTTTCTGATACAGGGACTGGCTGAATGGCCCCTATCTGGAGTAACTGAGAAACTTGCTTGTGAGCCTCTTTTCTTTGTGGAGGAGGAACGTCTGGCATGCCTTTGAAAGGGGCATTGTATGGAAATAAAATCTGTAACCGTGGTGAATGATATCCAACACCCATTTGTCTTGAGTAATTAAATCCCAATTTTCTTTGAAAAGAGACAGTCTTCCTCCCAAAGGAGCTGCCAGTCGGGAATCTACTGGCAGCTGAAAAGACAGGTCATTGGGTCTGTTTACGAAAGGACTGACCCCTGCCCTCACCAGAAGTCTGTGCAGGTGAACTCCTGTTCTAGGCCTAAAAGAACCTTGAGCCCTGCCCCTACCACGTCTAGACCTACCCCTAGACTGGGAATCATAAGCAGGATATGTCCACCCCTTAGCAGGCCAATTTCTACTAAACTTCGGTGGCTGCACCTGCAAAAAATCTTTAACAGTTTGCATAGACTTAGCTTTGTCCTCCATTTTCTTTAAAACTGCTTCCACAGGCGATCCAAACAACACATCAGACTGTAAAGGAGCATCCAAAATCCTTGTCTTAACATGCTCAGCTAAATTCTGATCCTTCAACCAGGCATGCCTGCGAAGAACAGAACTAGTAGCAGCCACCCTCGAGGAGGCCTGTACAGCATCAAAACCACATTGCAAAGAATGCTTACCCACTTGTTCAGACACATGAACCAAATCCAGCAACTCTTTACACTCAATACCTTCCGCCAAAGCATCCACCTTAGATTTCAATTGAGAGAGGAGATAATTCTGATATTTTAGCATGTGAAACTGACAATTCAATGCTCTCATGGCTAGAGTGGAAGAAGTATACACTTTCTTTCCCCACCTATCCAAAGCCCTTGCCTCTTTATCAGTGGGAACAGGATTTTTAACCACAGAAGCTTTAACACCTTTAGGCCCTTGAGAAATAGTTTCTGGGTCCGCCCTAGGACTCTTAAACAAATACTTATGAGCTTCGGGCACCCTATAATACCTATCAGGCTTAACAGGAGCAGGAGGCAAAGAGTCAGGGTTCAGGGAAGCCTCTGCAAAAACATCTTCCACCACATTCAACACAGGAGGAATAGCTAAGGGCCTATGCTGGGGTAAAAACAAGAATTCCCTAAGCCTTTTCCTGGAATCAGAGTAATCCTGGCCTTCCCATTTAAAGTGCTCCCTCATGGAATGCAGAGTCTCTGAAAAAAGAGAAATCCTCAGGAGGAGAAGCTGTAGGAGTGGAATCATCCACATCAGAATCAGAATAAGTAGGATACTCCTGTAAGTCTTCCGCAGAAGACTCTGAAGCCTCTGAACACTGTTCAAAACTATCAAACTCCGGTTCCACCCTAGGCCTCTTATCAGGCGGGGCATAGAACCTCTAATCATAGTAATCAAATCTTCTGCCATTTTAAGCATATGTTTCTTAGGTACAGAACCCGAAATGCTAGGAGAAGCCCCACTGAAGCTGAACTAGGCCTACCTCTCAAAGAAGTTTTGGCAACAGAAGGCTAAGCTCTAACTACCTTGGGAAGAGAGGGAAGAACAGTCACCTGAGAAGCCCCTCAGCCTGGCCTACCTCCTGAGAAGGCACATCCTGTAACAGTAAAGTTTCTGCCTGGGACTCCATGGAAACTCCTGGCAAAACCTCTGGCTCCACTGAGCCTTCTAAAGAACCGACGTCCGGGACTGCCGGTTCATCAACCCTAGGCTTCGCCGTTTTGTCCTTGCGCTTCTTGGGCGAAGCGGGCCGGAGCATCCGGCGGCATTTTATAATTGCAACGCTTCCCAAACACTAACCTGGCACAGTCTAACCTCCTCTTAATAGTGCGTTTGTTAAACCTAGCACAAGAGCGGCAACCAACAACGCCGTGCTCAGGCCCTAAACAAGGTATACACAAGGTATGGTAATCCCTATGAGGTATCTGTTTCCCACAAGAAATACAGTTATTCACTTTTTCTGACATCCGGTAAAATACTGAGGCAAGAAAAAACAAAATGTTCCCCAACGGGGTACTTAGCCAACTCTGTTTCGGTCTGAAACTCCGGTTTCGGAAATATTTCAGAACGCCAACCTGCACTCGCAAAACTGCTTCTGCATCGGACCATGCGGCAAAAAAGACTGAGGATATGACGTCGGTCATGCGCATTAGTACCCTGACGTACTGACGTCAGTCTAATGCGCCCTGACCGACGTCAGCCTTATACTCTGGTATTCGGGCCGACTGGATGCGGACTATACCCAATAGTTAGGACTGCAGCAATGGGGAACGAAGAACATCACCACTTGAGCAAATGGTTACGAACCTTAGGGTTAGGTCTTGGGTTGAGGATAATGGATACCTAGTAGGGCTATCCACTATCCTTAAACCAAGCCCTAACCCTATGGTCTGTGACTATCGTACCCACAGAGGAGGACACTGCTCGTTCATTCTAGTGGTGTTCGCAAAAGTGCACTTTCGGTGAAGTGCACTTTCCCGTTAGTGGGCATCCACACACACACACACACACACACACACACACACATATATATATATATATATATATATATATATATATATATACACACACACACACACACACACACACACACACATATGTGGTGGTGCTGCAGTAGCGTTGTCGCCTCACAGTTAGACGTTGCACATTCGATTCTCAGTTAGAGCATCTTCTGTGTGTCGACATGCGTGAATGGGAGTTCCTTCGCTGAAGGTTGTGCGTTAGGCCCAGCAAGCCAGCACGCAAAAATCTACTGCCAATCATTAGCGGACCAGAGTTCCGCTGTGGCGACCCCTAACCGGGAAAAGCCGAAAGAAGACACAGACATACACACACACACACACACACACATATATATATATATATATATATATATATATATGGGTCTACTACAGTAAACCGACAGTACACAACACCGACAACCACAACACCGACACCACAAGAACGAAACTGCAAAAACACGAAAGTACACCTGCCAGACAAACCACAATCCCGACATTTAACAAAACAAAAAGTTTGCTGTTCCACATAACACACACACAACACAAGCACACCAACTACCTAAAAACCTACACTACACTACACCTTACACACAACTATCTATGCACTAACCTTAACCCAAACCCTACCCTAAATCCCTCACTATCGCACACTTACCTAACCCTAAGTCCCTCACTATCGCACACTCACCTTACCCTCACCCTAACCCTAAATCCCTCATTATCGTACACTTACCGAGTCACGCTCACACGTTTCCCATGTCGGTGTTTTAGCTGTCGGGATTACAAGTTGTCGGTTATCTGCTCCGTCGGTCTTCTGGCGTCGGTGATGTGACCGTCAATCTTCCGAGCTTTCGGTCTAATGTAAGGAACCTATATATGTATATATATAGATAGATAGATATGCACACACACACATATACCTACACACACACACACATATATATATATATATATATATATATATATATATAAAATATATATATATATATATATATATATATATAAATATATATATATATATATATATATATATATATATACATATACACACACACACACACACACACACACACACACACACACACACACACATGTATATAAACACATACAGGAAGTAAGCCTTATCCACTGTGTTTGGGTAACAACAGTTTAGGCACATGTGACCCACTCCACCAAAAATCTTTCAGGATGGGGGATGGAGTTGGGGGAGTAACGGATAAATGAAGATAGGCAAGACAGATGGGACAGAGTCCCCCAGCTACCTAAAAAAATTAGGTGGACTCATAGAAGGATATTCTTGAGCACAATCACGTGAAACGATGATCCTCCCCTAGAGACAAAGTCAGGTTTGTAAAGAGTAATATAAGTATGGGGAGAAGCCCAAGTAGCTGCTGCACATGCATCAGCAACAAAAGCTCTAGATTGGAAGACCGCTGAAGGGGCTACAGACCCTGTAAAATGTGCTTTGATAGGTTTAGGCAAGGTTAATTTATTTTTATCATAAATGAAAGAAATACAATCTTTCAGTCACTTAGAGAGGGTAATCCTGCTGACTGCCTTGCACAGCTTTGCAGTAGAAAAAGAAGCAAACAGGTGCCTTGATTGCCTTATAGCTTTTGTTCTGTGAAGATAGAAACATAATTGCCTATGGACATCTAGTAAATGTACAGGGTACTCTCCTTTGTTAGAATGATTAGGGAAGACCATGCAGTCAGCTTGAGGTTTGAAATGTTTGGGTGAACAAAGCCATCTGAATGGGACAGGAGATCTGCCACTGGGTCCAGAATCCAAGGCTGAAGGATCAAGTAAGGCCAAAGAAAGGGGAACCAAATTTGTTGAGGCTGAACTCTTCAACCTGAGTGCTTTCTTTAAGAATTTGGGAATTAGAGGTACCGGGGGAAAGGCATACAGTAGACCGGGGGGACAATCATGGAGGACATCATCTCTGGGTGATTTTCTCAGAGGGTGAATCAGGGTGAAGTCATTGCTGCATTTATTATTTAGAGGAGATGCAAACAGGTCGCAGCAAGGTTGACCCCAAAGACAGAATATAATTTTCACCAATTCGAGATTGAGAAACCACTCATGAGGCTGAAAGATGCATCTGCCCAGCTGGTCTGGAATCACACTGGAACTCCCCGGAATGTGCGTTGCTATTAGAAAGCGGTTGGAAGAGGTTACCCACTGCCAAACTCAGAGGGCTTCTTTACAAGGAGGTTAGACTTGGTTCCTCCCAGCTTGTTGATGTATCAAACCACTGACATATTGCCTGTTTGAACTGCAATAGTCCCCAGAGGAAGAGCCATGTTAAAGGCCTGAAATGCAAGAAGCACTGCTCTTATCTCTAGGACAGTGATGTGCAAGTTGGCCTCTAATGGGGACCAAGTGCCTTGGACTGTCCTGCCTAGACAATCTCCCCCAACCCAATCTGGGAGATGTCCATGGTCACTAAAGCTGTGGGCTCTGGAAAAACAGAGACAACTGTGAAGAATTTTCTTGGAATGTATCCAACAAAGAAGGTCCATTTTGCAATGGTTGATGATTAAGATTTGGTATGACACTGGGTGGTGAATGATAGACCACTGGGAAGTTAGTAGCCATTGCAGAACTCTTGTATGTAACCTGGCTAATGGGACTAGAGTTATGGAAGCTCCCATGGATCTTAGAGCTTGCAAAACTAATCGAAGAGATGCTATTGTTGTTTAGGTATTCAGTACTGACCCTATATATTCTAAATTCTGTGTCAGAATTAAATGCAACTTTTCTAGATTGACAGTAATCCCCAGATGGGCAGAGGTGTCGAGGGTGTAGTCTCTGGCTACTACTAACTGATGCTTGGTCCAAGTCGTCCATGGACGGAAACACTCGGAATTCTTGGAGTCTCAAGTGAGCTGCTACTACTGCCATGGATTTGGTGAACACCCTGGGGGCTGTGGTGAGTCCAAAGGGCAGTAATCTGAATAGGTAATGACTGGCTCCCAGCCGGAAGCAAAGTAACCTGCTGGAGTGTTTGTCCATTTTTATAGGTAATACAAATCCTGAAGGTCTACTGAACACATCCAATCATCTTTCTTCAGAAAGGGAAGAATAGACTGTACAGCGACCATCTGGAATTTTGATTGTCGACCACACTTGTTCAGTACACTGAGATCCAAAACTGGTCTCCAGTCCCCTGTCTTTATTGCCACTAAAAAGAATCTTGAGTAGGTTCTGGATCCTTCTTAGTCTAATGGGACTTGTTGGATGACTCGTTTGCCTAGCACTTTCTGATTTCTTGCACTTGAGTCCCTCTGACTGGGTGGGTGGAACATCAGGGATTTGCTTTTGAACAGGGAGAGGTGCAGAAAAGGGAATAATATGATCTCTGGATATGATAAGCTGCACCGAGGAATCTTTTAAGTTTAGCCAGGCATTTAGATGCAAGGAAGTGTCCCCCTGACTGGCTCCAGAGGAAGACAAATAGGCTTCCCTTCAGTAATGCTGAAAGGGCTTGTCTGGGAAAGAATCCCTGAAGTCCTGGTTTTGCGGACCATCCCTGCCGCAAGGGCAGCGTCTACCATTTTGCTCCCTCCCCCTGGGGGAAATTTAGGGCCAAACAAAGATGTTCTCTCAAAAGGAGCACTGACAAAAGAAGACTTGAATTGTTCCGCAAAGTCACATAGGCACATCCAGGTGCGTCTCCTTATGGTTACGCCTGTACCCGCTGCTCCAGACATCCCTTCAGCTGCATGAGCGATCAGCCTCATGGACGAATTGGACACAGACTCCAGTGTAGCTAACTGGGAAGCCACTTTCTCTTGGACTCCCTGAGCTAGAGCTCCTGCCAGGGTATCTGACAACTACTTAATCAGATCTCGTTGGAGTCTGGTGAAATGTGCCAAAAAAAATCAAGACCTTATGGCGAAAGCTGATGAAGCGTAGACCCACATCCCAAACCTGTCAGTGGCCCGAGACTCCCTACTGGGCAGATGGACAGAGGAACTCTCCTCATCAAGTTCCTTTTTAGTGGCTGCCAGTGTGACCATAGCATCTACCAGCCAATCCCTTAGCCCAAAACAGCTTGTCTTCTGGAGCAGAAATAATCTTGTCCAGTCTTTTGGGAATGGGCTCGATGGTGTCTGGAGCCTTCCACGGATGCTGGGAATTCAACTGAATGAGTTCATCAGTGGGCAGAGTCACCCAAGAGGTAGACTGGTGGTTGCCATAAGCCTGCAGGTAAAACAGATTCCTCAGAGGAAGAGTTTTGGGACTTCCAGCCATCCTTCAGTTTTAATATGTCCAAGATCTCTCCAAATGACACATCTTCAGAGGGTGACCATGGGGACCCTTCGCCCTCACTGAAATCTGTGTCTTTTGTGACCAATTCCTGGGAGAATCCAAGTGCTTCCTCTTGCACTTCTTTTTCTGAGGGACCTCCTCAGGGGTATAATCTCGGGAGGTATCAGAAGATGACAGCACCTGTGCCTGTGATACCTGAGGCTTCAGCACCTGTTGTCCTGGTGGAGAAGCAGGAGGAATAATAGAACTAGAGAGGGTACCTATTCCAAGAGGGAAGGCACCTACTGAGTCTCTATAAGAGAAAGGGCCCCCTGCACAGCCTCAAAGGCCGGTCTCCCTTACGAGGGAAGGAAGCCCAGAATAGAGGAGGACTGCCTTGGAACCGGGGTCACTTCCTGCTCCCAAGAACCAACCCCTGAGACCAAAGCCAGAGCTGAAAAAACTTGAGCCGAAGTTCCGAGGAGCAAGGCTCCGAACATCCTGGAGCAGAGACCTGTCCCTAGGAACCGGCATGGTAGCCATGGCTCCAAAAGGACTCTGGTTTAGAACAACCAAATAGTTCAAGATAACTACTGGTTCCAAAGAAGCTAACAACTCCGGAGCCGGTACAGTCGGTGCCAGGAGTTCCAGAACGAAGGATTCTAAGACCTCCAAGGAGGTTAGAGGAGGAGTGTAAAAGAAGTTTCGGTACCAATAGCCAAAGGGGTCGTACTGAAGAGGGGCCTGAAAGCCTCATAACCCATAAAAATTTATTCACTAGCCTCTCCAGATCGAGTTCTAAAAGGCTTTTGGTGGAATGGACTGACAATGCAGAAGAGGACTTAGGCCTCTGCAAGAATACCTCTGGGAACTCCCCAGCAAAGGGATCAACATAGGGAGAGTAGGTAGTTCTAGGCAAACTAGTCTTGTCAGGTGAAGCAGTTCCTTTTTGTATCAAGGCCTTCGACATCTAAGGGCTCAAAATTGCAATCGGTGCTGGAATGCACGTCTGCACCGGTGTGTCAACAGCAGAGGTCTTCAGTTCCATGGGAACTGTCAGAGCAGAGGTCTTCAATTTTTTTTGCTTTCAGAAATAACGGCGAGGTCGGAACCAAGAGACTTCTTTTCTTCTATTTTTCAACAGAGGAAGAGGAAGATGGAGATGAAACATTTGTCTTAGATTCTTCTCCTGTGGATAAGGCTTCACCAAAGGCTGAAGGGAGAAGTCCTTTTAAAATAAGCTTATTCTGCCTTTCCACTAAAGCATGGTGGCTGAATGTATAACAAATGGTGCAATCTTCCTGTAAATGGTGAGGAGCAAGACAATACACACACAATAAATGAAAGTCTGATGAGGGAATTTTATGGTCACACTTCTGGCATCTTTTGAAGCCAGAGGGGCCTTTACCCTTCTCAGTCATGTTAAGCACGGAAAACTGAGAACAACACTAAATAAATATCACGCCACAGAAAAAATAAGGGAAACCAAAAGCAAAACAGATAATTTTTACTTATATTTTAAGGTAGAAGGAAAAAGGGGATGAGAGACGATCAGTGATGACAGTCTTAGAAATGCACAAGCATTTACAGGGACGATAGAAAGACTACAACAGAGCGAGGGGAGGGAAACTCTCAGCAATGATAGTGGGGAATACACCAAAGTGTAAAGGGAAAAAGTATTAACAATGATACTCTGAGAAATACACTAAGTGTAACAAGAAAAAAGAAAAGGGAAACTAGACAGAAAACTATAAGAAAAAAAGAGAAAATTTTACCTAAACCCATTAAGGCTCAAAAGTAGTAGCTAGACATGATCATTTTCAGAAAGTGGCAAACAAGAGCTGAGGTAACTGAGAGAGAGGGATTCTGGGTAGAGGTGAAGCTCGAGAGTTGTTGGCTGGCATGAGCTGCAGTAACGGTCGAGTCAGTTCCAAGATCGGAACCAAACCCATCTGTCAAGGAAAAAATGAAGATTGACAACAACATATTTGTAGTTATCCCTATCATCAGAATCTCCTTTCTCCATTTCCGTGTTGCCTTAGTTCCTAAAATACTTTCTGCTACTTTATGAATATAATATTCTGTATGGTTATTGGTATTCTCCTTAAAGATCTGCATCCAAAATCAAAGTCTCTTCTTGTTTCTTGAGCTTTAACCTGTTTCAACATCATACCTTTCCACTTTGAACTACAGGTTTCCTCATGTACTATCTATGAAGCCTTAACTGTGTACCTCTGAAATACCCCTTCAAATTGGGTAAATTCAAACCGCCCTGTTCAGTTGGAAGAATCAGCTCTTTATTAACTGCTACCCACAACTTCTCCTCCGGCTGAGGAAAAATATGCTTCACCTGTGTATAAAACTAAACAGACAAAAAACATTTTAATTGCTTGCATCTTGCTATCCATATCCATATAACAGAGTTTTTAATTTCTCAGTTTTTAAATTCTCTTTTGTTTAGTCTTTTCCCACATATCCTTGGTTGCCACACCAGAATCCTTTTTAATCCATACCTGTAAGTACTCCATTTTATCATGTCTTCATAAATATGGATACTGCTGAACCAATTCTTGTGTGGGCACATAACTTACAGCTAGTACCTTTGTTTTAGCTTCATTAATTTTGTATCCCAAAAAGATATGAAACTGCCTCAAAATGTACCACAACACTGAAAGGTCCTTTTTCTGGTTTTATCAGGTATAAAATAATATCATCTGTAAACAGAGCCAGCTTTTCTTGACTAACATAACAGTATATCCTTGGATTTCTGAGCATTTTATTTAATTTGTCAGTGGTTCTAAACATAGTGCAAATAAACTGAAAACAGGACACCCCTGCCTGGCTCCTCTGCTCAAACAAAAATGATCAGAGAGAAACCCACCCTGTTTAATTTTCTCCACTAATCCTTCATATAACCTCCTAATCAACCTTAGAATGTTATCAGGGAATGCAAATGCTTCCACTGCCCTGCTCAAACTCCCCAGCTTACTCTGTGAAGTGCTTTCTCTGCATCAAGGCCCACCACCAACAGTGGTATTTTCTTACATTCAACTTCCCTCTGGATCATCAATGTTCTGTTAATGCTTTCAAATGTTTGCCACACCTCCACAAAACCACACAAATCCATATCTATCAATTTTGTCATCGCCTTTGACATTCTTTTTTCCATTACAGACATAAACACTTTATAATCATGGTTTAGGATTGAAATGGGCCTGTATAAAGCTGATTATGATTGGTCTTTACCCTCTTTAGGTATTACAGCCTCCATCACTTTCTTCCAGGATACTGGTATTTCTACTCCTCTTAAAATACTGTTAAATAAAATCTTCCAGATATTTATTAGTTTTTTTTTCCCTCCTAGCTTTCAAACTTCCACAGGATTACCTTCTATTCCTGGGGACTTTCCTATGGATTGGTTATACATCGCCATTATTATCTCATCTCCTCCTTTCCTAACTGTTAGTAATTGAGCTTCATCTACTTCTAACCCTGGCATATTTAATTCTTCCATAAACCCTTCCATTTGCACCTTTTTTGATCTCGATATTTCTCTGCTTTATACAGACTTTCATAAAATTTTCGAAATATTTCTAGTACCTCTATAGGATCTGTTACTATCTTCCTTGTTATAGGTTTCATAAGCATGGCAACAACCCTTTCTACTTTCTGCTGCCCGAGTCATTGTGCTTAAAGTTTTTGTGCTCTGGAGTTATCATCAAAAACCAGCTCCTTAACAGCAATCTTTCTAAACTGATGCTTATTATTAAGGTAATCCTTAACTTTCTGCTTAGTATTCTGCAAGTGCACCTCTTCCTGTTCTGTGAGATGCCCCCTATTCTGCAATACTTTAACATTTGTCAGTCCTTCTAAATCATTCTTGTTACTTCTTAATCATCTCTCTCTTTTATTTAAACCCTATTTTTAAACTCCTCTTTATTTTATCCCACTCCCTAGTTATATTTTCTAAAGAAATTTCTATCTTCTCCAATAATTCCCACATGATTTTCAATACCCATTCCTTAAATTCCTCTCTTTTCAACAGATAGGTGGGAAAGTGCCAGTGTCTCATTCTTATTTCATTACCCTGCATTTTTATTTTAGTTGTTTTTGGCACATGATCTGATATAGTTATTGGATGCATACTAAAACTTTTAATTACATGTACATGTTCCCGTGAAATGTAAGCTTTGTCTAGCCTAGCCCAGTTTTTATATCTTGGGAAATAATTCGTAAATTTGCTCCGAACACCTACTACTGAACTCACATCTTCCATGCCAAATACCTTCACAAATTTCTTCAATCTACCCTCCTTTGTTATATTTCCGTTCTAGCTCCCCCAGACACAGCTTCACTGCTGCAAATCAAATTCCATTCCCCACTTATAAACTAAAACAATAAGTGAGAAGGTCAATAAAAAACCAGTCAATAAAAACAAAATGAAATCTCCAGCAATGCTAGACCTTCCACTGAGTGACCTCCCAAACCTCTTATATTAGAGGTACATAAGATATATGCAAATGGCCCTTATGAACATCATGTGTTTCAGCTAATTGGTGATTCTGAATGCCCATGACTTGTTTCGTTGTTTTAATGGACAATTTCAGGCCAATAAAGCCAACCCCCACTAGCTGTGGATATGCATATTTTAGCCTTGTTATGACCTCATCAGCACAGCAAAAGCAGAGTGTTTGACTAAGCATAAGAAACACAGGGCTGCTGCACCCAGCTGATGTCCATTATCATTAGGGTCACTGCAAAATGTTGGACATCAGCTGGGTGTAACAGCCCTGTCTTTCTTATGCTTAGTCAAACACTGCTTGTGCTGTGCTGACGGATGTCATAACAAGGCCGAGATATGCATATCCACAGCTACTGGGGTTTGGCTTTATTGGCATGAAATTGTCCATTAAAATGACGAAACAAGTCATGGGCATTCAGAATCGCCAATTAGCGGAAACACCTGATGTTCATACGGGTCATTTTCACATATCCCATGTGCCTCTGATACAAGAGGTTTGGGAAGTCCCCACTTATAAGTAATATTCCCTGCAGAAAACTGATTATTTCTCCCAGAATTTTTTTAAGCTCTGTTATAGCAGTTTTAGGTGGAATATAAATACATGCCAGTTTAATTTATTTATTTTACTTATTTAACATTTGTTTACCGAGAAAGTCAGACTTAGAACAAAGCCAATTTTCAGCAGAGGCCTGGGAAGAAATGCTCCAGACATATCTTTATAACGTGAGAGGAAACCAGAGCACCAGGAGGAAACTCACACGAATGCAGGGTGGACATACAGACTCAGCACAGAAGGCACTCTAGCCGAGAATCGAACCGAAGAACCTCTTGCTGTGAGGCGACAATGCTACCGCTGCACCGACCCATCCTTCTCCCTTGCCAGAAGCCCCTTAGTGCTACACATCTACTATTATCTTTTTTTATCCTCTTCTATCACTACTAGTGCTCCTCTTGCAATTAATACAAGTACTCTTCTTTTCCTTTGTCCCAAGTATTCTGATGAACTGAATAACTATCCTGAAAACCTTTTTTTTTAATCAAATTCACAAGTTCAGTTATTTCCAAATGTGTCTCCTGTAGCATGGCTACTGGAACTCTTCATTTTTAATATAATTCACTACTCTTTTTTTTTTATTTTATCTGTTGAGACCATTAATGTTTAAAGATAATATAGAAAGTGTCATTATGTTAAAAAGTTATTATTCCCACATTTTATTTGTAACTGCTTATTTGTTAAGTACTCCACCCTGCATTCGTGTGAGTTTCCTCCTGGTGCTCTGGTTTCCTCTCACGTTATAAAGACATGTCTGGAGCATTTCTTCCCAGGCCTCTGCTGAAAATTGGCTTTGTTCTAAGTCTGACTTAACAAATAAGTACTCAAACTATAGACCAATTGCCCTCCTTTCTCCTTTAGCAAAAATAATGGAAAAATGTATTCACCAACAACTTTTACAGCATCTCTCTCAAAACAACATAATAGCAAATTGTCAGCACGGTTTTAGACCACATCACAGTACTACCACTGCTCTCCTATCGTTTGTAGATACTATCAATAGGAACCGCAACGACAACCTTCTCTCTTCTGCTCTCTTCATCGACCTCTCTAAAGCTTTTGATATGGCCAACCACTTCATTTTAATTAACACTCTTACATCCCTCTCCTTTGATAATCTTGCCATTAACTGGTTTACATCCTACCTCAGCAATAGACAACAAGCAGTTCGTTGGGAAAACCAAATTTCCTCACTCACACCCGTTTCCATCGGTGTACCTCAGGGCTCCATTCTAGGACCTCTTCTCTTCTCCCTGTTCATCAATGATCTCCACTTAGCAATCCCTCAAGTAACCTGCATTCAATGTGCAGATGACTCCACCCTTATCTGTTCTGCTTCATCTCCTAATGAACTTTCATCTATTACTCAAAATGTCTTCAACACAGTAGAAACTTGGTTCACCAGACGCAACCTCCTCCTCAATGCCAAAAAAACTAAACTTCTCCTTTTCTCTCCTAGCACACGGTCCACTCCCTTGGACTTCACCATCTCCTCAAATAATGCCACTCTCATTACTCCTGATCCAACAACAAAACTATTAGGTATAACAATTGATAACAACCTCTCCTTTGATCAGCATATCAACAACACCATTAAAATAGTCAATAGAAAAATAGGAAGCCTATATAGAATTAAACCTTTCCTAACCTCATCATCCAGAGCCAAGATTGCCCACTCCCATCTTTTGTCAACTCTTCTTTATGCCTCACCAATTTTTACTAACCTTAGGAAAGCCAACCTTAACAAACTGGCTACTTGCTACAACAACATTGCCCGTTTTGCCACTAGTAACCCTTTTAGAACTCATCACTGTATTAACCTGAAACTTCTAGGCTGGCTAGAACTACAAAACCTTCTGTTAATCCCTCAACTCACTATTGCCCATAAAATTCTATACCAACCCAATAAAAAAACCTATACTCTCTAAACTTTTAATCCCTTATAACAACCTAAACTCCCTTCGCTCTTCCAGTAAACTTATGGCTACTATAACAAAGACTAATAATTCTGCTGGTGACTCTCTATTCAATAATACTGTAGGAAGGAACTGGAATCTGCTTCCTATAGCGATATAACACTTACCACATCTCTGCCTCTCTTTAAACATAAAATCAAAGATTAATTCCAAAGCCACTGGCTCTGTTCCTGTACTAAACCTGACTAATCTTTTACCTCTTCTGCACTTTCCTACTACTCTGCGCTTTCCTACTACTTTACTCTCTCTCTCTCTCTTTTCTGAGTCTGCTTCAGTCTATCTCCTGCTTCCCCTCCTCCTCTCCTACTAAAGTGTTTCTCTTTCTCCTTTTGTTACTAAGATTAGTTCTATATAATATTACAAGTCAATTTTGCTCTCTGTTTTGTGCCTTGTTCTTGATGTTATTACAGCTGATAATGTTATTCTTAGAAATGTGATTCTCATGTGTATATCTGTTATTGGGTACTATATATTTTTTTACTTGTCTTTTCATCAAACCTTTTCCACTTATCAATACAAGATTTCCAGGTAACAGGCTTTCTTGCTTCTTTAGTACCTACTGCACTCCCTCATGAAAGAGGTGTCTAATTGTTATCAAAATTGAATCATCCAGGCAGTTAGTTGAAGATGAGACTGAGATGTATCAAACTCCCCTTGTCTTCTGCGAATATGTCCAGTCTGTAAGGAAGCTTGGGGCAATAGCCCTTGGCAAACTCCATAAGAAGGGAGAACCACTGTTGTCTGGGCTAAAGAGAGTCACCACAATGATTTTTGGAGAGCTCTTCTGAATCTTCATAATTACCCAAAAAATCAGAGGAAAGGCTGGAAATGTTAAAGGAATATCCATGACCACTGTTGCATATCTGTTTCCAGGCTTACCTGCAGGGAGTTCTGGTGAAGAATTTCTTTAGTTGTCTGTTTTGAAAGAAGGCAAAAAGACCTACTTGAGGTTTTTCCACAAATGGATCAAATCTTGGAAGACCTCATCATTCAATTTCCATCTCTGAGGGTCTGTCCTGGTCCTGTTCAGCTTGTTTGCCACTACATTTTGATTTCATGCAATGTAAGAATCTGGCACGGTTACACCATGCTGAAGAGCTACCTCCCAAGCCATCACTGCCAGCCTACACAAAGGGTAAGATCTGCTGCCCCCCCCCCCATTTATGTACCCCATAACTGCAATATTGTCTGTAATTATATGTAAAGGTCCCGAGGACCACAGATGACAAAGAGATTTTTATGGCATGGATTACAGCTGACACGTCTGACATTTATGTGCTCTGGTTTGGCTATTAAGATCCACAGGCCTTGCACCTTTACTCCATAGAAACTGCTCCTCATGCAAAATCTCAGGCATCTGTAGTTACAGATTGACTTGGGACAGGAAGAGAAAAGGGCAGACCTGGATTTAAAGCCATTTTCCATCTCCACCAGTGCAGTTCCTTTCTGACAAAACCCAAAACTGGAATCTGAAACTCTACAGGTGGAAAATGTTGGGTACAACTGTTTCTTTAAAATACACTGATTTTTTTCTCACATGTAACCTGGCAAGAAGAATCATGAGAATCACAGAAATGATGAACCCTAGGATCCTGACTCTCTTGCTGAAGTCGGAGACTGATTAGAAAAACTCAGGTAATATTCCAGATAAAAATCCACCTTTTCGTGGGTAAGAAAAGCCTTTTGCTGAGGAGAGTTTAGAAAGCAGCCCAAAAACACTAACCTGTATGGTGGAGTCAAGAAGGACTTTTGAACATTTATCTGGAACTCCAGACTGGTAAGGAGAAAGAAAACCTGTGTTAAGGATGCCTGACATCTGGGAAAATACTTTGCAAAGTTAAGTAAATCATCTAAATAAGGTAATATAGATGCCATGAAGTCTGCAATCAGTGGAGTAAGATAGTCTGTCAATACCCTTGGAGCGACAGACTACCCACCAAAGGGCAATGCAGAAAACTGATAATGTGATCAAGACATTGAGAATCTGAGAAAAGTACAGTTTTGTACCTACCATAAATGTAGATGTTCGAAGATCCACATTGCTGCAGTCCTTACTTATGGGTAGTCAGCTGTCCTCGGTCGGCCCGAATACCAAAGTATTAGGCTGACGTCGGTCATGGGCGCCTAGATCTGACATCAGAGCGTCAGGGTATAAAGGCGCATGACCGACGTCATATCCTCAGTCTTTTCTTGCCCCAGATGTCAGAAGGCCAAACCAGAAAGGCCACAGCCAAAAACAGAATACCTCCCAAAATCATGCCCAACAACAACCATCACCTAAAGCATAGCACCAAGTCAAACTACAGTGGGGAAGGAGGGAGGGTAAATTGGACTGCAGCAATGTGGATCTTCGAACATCTACATTTATGGTAGGTACAAAACTGTACTATGTTCTTCATCTCACATTGCTGCAGTCCTTACTAATGGGTAGAATCCCAAAGCAACGGGAAAGGGAGGATGGTAAAAATCATAAAGCATTAGGGGCCGCTAAAATGCCCTGTAAAATTGCAGTGGCAAATCCAGCCCTAGACTTAGAATAAAGAGGAAGGTGGTAATGTTTAGAAAAGGTATGCACTGAACTCCAAGTAGCTGCCTCCAAAATGTCTTTGTAGCTACCCCTTAGAAAGGCCGTAGAAGTAGCAGTAGCCCTAGTGGAATGAGGCCTGATTCCAGCAGGAATCTCCTTACCATGATGGGAGTAACAGAAAGAAATACAAAACCCAATCCATTTAGAAATGGTTTGTTTTGAAACAGGTTTACCCTGTGAACCCAAAGCAAAAGAAACAAACAATTGCTGAGCCTGTCTGAACTCCTTGGTTCTGCTCAAATAATAACGCAACTGCCTGTGAATATCCAAAGTATGCAAAATTTTCTCCCTTTATTTTGGGGGTTTGCATAAAAAGTAAGCAAATGAATAGTTTGATTTAAGGCCACACTAGAAACCACTTTAGGCATAAAGGAAGGATTAGTACGCAAAGATACCCTATCCTTATGAAAAATCAGGAAAGGCTCCACTGCCATGAGGGCCTGTAATTCAGAAACCCTTCTTGCAGAGGTAATGGCCAACAAAAAAGCAGTTTTCCATGACAAATACTTTAACTCGGCAGTAGCTGCAGGCTCAAAAGGTTGTAGAGTAAGTTTTTCCAACACAAAATTGAGATCCCAAGCAGGAGTAGGAGCTCTACGTGGGGGTCTTATATACTTTGCCCCTCTAAGAAATTGCTTAAACCAAGGATGAGAGAATAAAGGAGGGTCACAATCATAGTGAGCAGAAATGGCTGCAGCATGAACCTTTATTGAGGAGAAAGACAAACCCTTGTCCAATAGCTCAGTAAGATATTGAAGAGCAACACTTAAATCAGGTTTGGAGACATCAAGGTCCTTTCCTTTGCTCCAAAAAAAAATCTCCTCCATTTATCAGCGTAAACTTTCCTGGTACTAGGCCTCCTGGCCTCCAAAATAACATTCAAAACTTGTTGTGGAAGCTGAGACCCTCCAGAGTCTAAAACAGAATATGCCAGGCTGTTAGATGCAGAGACTGAATCTTGACATTGAGGAAGTGAGTGTCCTCTTGTGACAAAAGGTGCGGAATCAAAGGCAGAGGCCATGGAGGTTCTCGTACTAAACTCCTCAGTAGTGGGTACCAGTGTTGTCGAGGCCAATCCGGTGCTATCAAAATCATGGTTGGCTTGTCTTGTCTGGCCTTCAAAAGTACCTTGGGAAGAAGAGGCAGAGGTGGAAAGGCATATACATGCAGATTGTTCCAACTGAATGATAGAGCGTCCACCTTCCACGCTGTGTGATGAAACATTTTTGTGCAAAACTTTGGCAACTGGTAATTTAGTGGAGAAGCGAACAGATCTATGTCTGGAGTTCCCCATAACACTGTCAACTGTTGAAATACATGAGGATCCAATTTCCACTCGTGAGGATCCACTATTTGACTGCTCAATACATCTGCTAAGGAGTTCTGTGCTCCTGGTAGAAACCTTGCCTGAAGATTGAGGTGTAGATTGAGAGCAGTTTCCCACAGAATCATCGCTTGCCTGCAAAGAGGGTAAGAATGGGTTCCCCTGCTTGTTGATGTACCACATGACAGTAGTGTTGTCTGTGTGAATCAACACCTGCCCTGGGTGAAGTAAATCTTTGAAAGCCATCAATGCAAACTGGACTGCTAACATTTCCTTCAAGTTGATATGCAAATGTTGGAGTTTGACAGGCCACGTGTTTTGCACCCATTTTCCATTGAGGTGTGCTCCCAAGCCTTGTCCGAGGCATCTGTCGTTAGAATCTGACTCGCCTCTGGCCGGGTCACAGAGAGTCCCTTGTTTAGGTGACATTCCTGAGCCCACCACAAAAACTCCTTCTGAATGCAAGGTATTATCTGAATGACAGTGTCTAGATCTTGGCAGTGCTGTGTCCACACATTTTTGAGATACCATTGAAGCTTCCTCATATGCAATTTGGCATTGGGAAGCACCAGAATACAAGATGCCATGAACCCCAAGGCTTGAAGGACTGTCTTTGCAGTCAGCCTGGACCGTAGAGACATTTGCTGGAAATAAAGAGAAAGGCTTCTTTGTTTGTCCGGGGTCAAAAAGGCCATCTGGGAGGCTGTATTCAGTCTCACACCCAGAAAGCACATGTCCTGAGAGGGTACTAGACTGGACTTTGTTTCGTTCACAGAATACCCTAGGCATCTTAACACTGCCATCACATACTGTAGATGATGAAGAAGTTCGTCCTTTTCTTGTGCAATAATCAGGCAGTCGTCCAAATAAGGATAAATCTGTATTCCTCTTAGTCTGAAAAATGCTATCACTGGAGCCAGAACCTTTGTGAACACTCTGGGCGCAGTAGATAAGCCAAAGGGTAATGCAGAGAACTGATAATGTAAATTTCCAGCCTGAAAACGCAGGTACCTCCTGCAACTGGGCCTGATAGGAACATGAAGGTAAGCCTCTTTGAGATCCAGAGTAACCATCCAGTGATCTTTCCCAACAGAGGTAAAAGTTGTTGTAAAGTCAGCATCTTGAACTTTGGAATGTCCAGGTAAGTGTTGAGGATAGATAAATCCAAAATTGGTCTCCACGGGTTCCCTTTCTTTGGAACTAGAAACAGGCGAGAATAAAATCCTAGGCCCACTTCTGACAGAGGAACTGGCTGTATAGCTCCTATTTGAAGTAGTAAAGAAATTTGTCTGTGAGCCTCTATCCTTTGCCGAGGAGGGACGTCTGGCATGCCTTAGAAAGGAGGCATGGTGTGGAAATAGAACTTGTAACCTCGGTTTATAATGTCCAATACCCATTTGTCCTGGGTGACTAAATGCCAATTTTGCTTGAAAAGAGCCAACTTTCCTCCCAAAGGAGCTGCCAGGCAAGAAGAATCTGGCAGCTGAAAATGCAGGTCATTGGGCCTGTTTACGAAAGGACTGGCCCCTGCCCTAACCAGCAGATTGAGCAGGCGAACTCCATTGTCTCGGCCTGAAGGTACTCTGAGCTCTGCCCCTACCACGCCTAGATCTACCCCTAGACTGAGAATCAGAAGAAGGGTACGCCCACCCCTTAGTAGGCCAATTTCTACTAAACTTTGGAGGTTGTACCTGCAAGAAAACTTTAACAATCTGCATAGACTTAACCATGTCTTCCATTTACTTTAAGACAGACCACACAAGAAGACCAAACAAAACTTCAGACTGTAAAGGGCATCCAGAATTCTAGACTTAACATGCTCAGACAAATTCTGATCCTTAAGCCAGGCGTGCCTACGAATAACTGAACCAGTGGCAGCCACCCTAGAAAAAGCCTGTAAAGCATCAAAACCACATTGCAAAGAGTGCTTACCCACCTGTTCAGAAACATGCACTAAATCCTGCAATTCTTTACACTCTATGCCCTCTGCCAAAGCATCCACTTTAGATCTTAGCTGAGAAAGGAGGAAATTCTGATACTTCAACATATGAAACTGGCAGTTCAAAGCTCTCATTGCTAAAGTAGAAGAGGTATACACCTTCTTACCCAATCTATCCAAAGCTCTAGCTTCCTTATCCAGAGGAACCGGATTCTTAACAACAGAGGCTCTAACACCCTTAGGCCCCTGACTAATAGTTTCTGGGTCCGCCCTAGGACTCTTATACAGATATTTATGAGCCTCAGGCACCCTGTAATACCTGTCCGGTTTAACTGGGGCAGGAGGCACAGAATCTGGATTAAGGGAAGCTTCCGAGAAAACATCTGAAACAACATCCAAAACCAGAGGTATAGCTAAGGGTCTATGCTGTGGTAAAAACAAGAACTCCCTAAGCCTCTTCCGTGAATCAGAGTAATCCTGTCCTTCCCACTTAAAATGCTCCCTCATGGAATGCAGAGTTTCAGAAAATGAAAAATCCTCTGGAGGAGAAGCAGAAGGAGTGGAATCCTCTGCATCAGAATCAGAATAAGGAGGGAAATCTTGAATGTCTTCAGCAGAAGACTCTGAATCATCTGAGGCCTGCTCCAAACTTTCCAACTCTGGCTCCATCCTGGGCCTCTTATCAGGAGGGGGCATAGAACCTCTAATTAAAGTAATCAAATCCTCTGCCATTTTAAGCATGTGCTTTTTAGGCACAGACCCTGAAGAACCAGAACTGACACCAGAGGAAGGCAAAACAGACCTGCCCTTAGAAGGAGCCTTAGAAACAGTAGCAGAAGGCCTAACCACCTTAGGCATAGAAGGGAGAATAGTAACCTGAGAGGCCCCTTCAGCCTGACCTGCCTCCTGAGAGGCCACATCTTGTAAAATCAAAGTTTCCCCCTGGGACTCAACAGAAACTTCAGCCGGATCCACCTGTTCAGCTGTAGCTTCTAAAGGTCCGGCGTCCGAAACGGACGAATCATCCTGCCTAGGCTTTAAAGATTTGTCTTTGCGCTTCTTAGTAGAAGCAGGCGTCGGAACATCCGACGGCATATTATAATTACACCTCTTGCCAAAGACTAACCTAGCGCAATCTAACCTCTGTTTTATAGTGCGCTTATTAAACCTAGCACAAAACCGACACCCAACTACGTCGTGCTCCGGTCCCAAACAAGGAATACAAAGCGAGTGGTAATCCCTATGCGGTATCTGTTTCCCACAAGAAATACAATTATTCACTTTTTCTGACATCCGTAAGTAACTGAGGCAAGAAAAACAAAATATTCCCAACGGGTACTTAGCCCAACTTGGTATCGGTCTGAAACTCCGAAAACGAAAAATTTCAGAACGCCGAACGGCACTTGCAACGCTGCTTCTGCATCGGACCATGCGGCAAAAAAGACTGAGGATATGACGTCGGTCATGCGCCTTTATACCCTGACGCTCTGATGTCAGATCTAGGCGCCCATGACCGACGTCAGCCTAATACTTTGGTATTCGGGCCGACCGAGGACAGCGGACTACCCATAAGTAAGGACTGCAGCAATGTGAGATGAAGAACATCTTCCTGAAGCCAGTGACTATGGGGATATGATGATAAGCATCTTTTAACTTTAATGTTACCACAAAACTCAACAGAGAGATGACAGGTAACAGACTCTGAAGGGTCAACATTTTGAATTTTGGTACTTTCACAAACAGGCAGAGAAAGCAATGACCTAGAACATGTTTCCATGAAAACTCTTTTTTTAGAACATGAGGTAAGTCATTGGTTCTGTGACTCCTAGAGTAAGCACGTATTAAAGAACATGTTGAAAAAAACTCTTGTTTAGTTCAGAGGGTGGAGAGGAACTCCCCTGAAAGGAGGTATGAGTATCCAGTGCCAACTACAACCCTGCTGATCCACTTTTATCACCCAGTACTGAATCTGTTACCAAAGAGACCATTTCTAGAACAGATTTAGACATAGAGGGGAAGGTGAGGAGGGAAAGACTGCTGACGTAGTCATTTTGAAGGCTTAAACAGTTCTTTTTTTCTGAAAGGATCCTTGCATTATTGTCATTCTCCTACTGGTGTCTCTTTTTTGTTCACCGCCAAGATGGCACAGGGACTGCTTATTTTGTACTTTAAAGGGAGTAGAGGATTTGAGAGATTTGTACTGGGGGACAAGAAAAATCTTAGTAACTCCCAGAATTAATTTTACTCTTTCATCAAATTGCTTGAGAACCTAAGTAATAGAATGGCCAAATAAAACCTCCTTATCTAAGAGAGTTTAATCAACACACGTTTGGTTATATACTCAGGCATACTGCCTCAAAAATGTACAAGTAACAGTGACCCTAGGCACACTATCTGCGCAATCATGTTCTTCAAAGCATGGTTAGGTACTTGACACATATTAGAAATAATAGTATTCAGACAGGAGCACAGTATTCAACACAACAAAGAATAGTATTCAGACAGGAGCACAGTATTCAACACAACTTCAACAAAACAAGGAATAGTATACAGAAAGGAGCACAGTATTCAACACAGCGAGGAATAAACTTCCACATATATGCTTGGTAGTTAAGAATTCAGTATGCTGAAGCGGAAGGGGATACAAATCTGTTACCAAATTTGTCTCACCTTATATTCACAGGAGATGGGTTACTATTGACTATGAGTCCTTCCAGATGGAGAAAAAGTTGAAATGGCACTTGGGACATATCCAAGATGAGAAAACAAGCATTTGTTAGCTTGAGATACTTTATAAAGTGTATCTGCCTTTTTTGGGGACTGAAGGTTGTGAGTCAGGGTTATTATATGCTACATTTAACACATCCTCCAAGGCTGGCAAAAATGGGAGGGATGGGTGTAGCATACAGCACATCCACTTAAAAAAAAATCACAGTATCTCCTCATTTCAGGGGGTGGGGGCATCCACCTGCTCCCATGAAAATGTCTCATTAATCCTGGAAAGAGTTCTGAAAACAAAAACTCCTCTAAGGGAGCTGAAGAGGACTAACTTTCCTCTGAATCAAAGTTTTGGGCTTGGAAATCTCCAGGAGGATAAACCCTGTTTCTGTCAATGTCAAAATCCTCTGACAATTTTTTCTCAGGAATTCTTTATTGAGATTGCAGTCTGGTATGGATTTCTGAGTTCCAGGATTAATAGCCTATAACAACAGGCCTGTAATAACCCCTGGGTTCTGTGCTCAGTCCTCTCCTATTTGGCATACACTTTTCTAAAGTAAAAACCAATAAACTAGGAGCAGTCACTGCATTCCCAAATGACTTAGCCATCCTATAGGAATGTTTGTCTCACGTAAATAACTGATGTCAAAATCACTGGTCTGAAACTAAATGCCAAAAAAATGCATTACTGTATCATTTGGAAAGTTATCTACCCCAGGGAACTACTACAATGGCAATACAACCTTAAGAGCTGACATAGTTATTCAGGATTTGGGAACTTATATGGACAGTGATGTAACATTTGGCAAGCGTGTGTCTACTGTTGTAAACATTTCTTTCTATAATGCACAGCTTATAAACAAACAGATTGTCTATATCTAGGGATGTCACTGTCCCCCTTTACTCAACCCTCATTAGGCCAGTGATTGAATATAATGCCCCCATTGGCATGCATCTGTCTAGACATATGCAACAACTCCAAAAACCACAGAGATAGCTTACTAAAAGGATTCAAAGGCTTAAACAAATCATACATGGACTGAGTCAAAGCCCTGTCACTATACTCTGTGTCTTACAGACTGTTAAGAGGTGTTCTGTGTGTGGTATAGAAGGCATCCTCTGACCCACTACTGATGGATTTACTGCACAAAAATGGCATCAGAAATACTTGGTCTAGGTATCGAAACCTGTTCTGCAACATCAACAGAATAGTTTGCAGCTACACGTATATTTTGCAGGTGATACCACTGCTGTGGAACAGACTCCCCATGCACATAAAACAAAGTTCATCCTGTTCATTTTCAGTTTCAACCTAGGCATATGGATGGAAAACAGAAAAGTTAACCCAGGACTGCCCATACTACTAATGGATAGTTACAGCTCCTAAATGGTTTATGCCACGTTAGGGTACCGTCACATTACCTATGGTATGATCCCATTTTTTCTCCTCAGGAGTAATATATAATTATAAACCATAGAATGGGTAAGGCCAATCTATAACCAAACAGGATAAGTGACTTCTCGCACAAAAAGGGATATTGGCTAGGCTTAAAATGGCCCGCAAGGGCAGCTAGACCTAGTACTAACATATAAACCTATAATTTCCTGTCTAAGGTAAGAAAATAATTTTTACAAACTGACACCATGTCCACAGATAAGCAACGTCTACCTCCTTTTTTTCTTTGCAGGGACTTACCTGGAAGACAACAAACTAGGGAATGACACTTCACCTCTGGACACCCTAAGAAGAACCTCCCTGAACATCTCCCAGACACAGGATGTGGTAGTTCCATTGTTTGATCTGGTAAGACAATGGAACAGTCACAAAGGACGTGGCTGAACTCCAGACCATATTAGCTGAAGGGGCTACAGTAGAGGATCCTGGACTAATAAGTGAGCTGTCTAGAACAACTGCTGGCCATTACAGTTATCCACTAATAGCGGAGGTACTCTGTGAGCCTGCAGCGGTGGCAAGGACTCCACAATGTGTTGCTTTTTCTCTTTAAGTAGAGTAAGAGAAGAGTCAAGCATGACCAGAGCAAGTATCCATGCTGTAGCCAAGGAAGAAGACTAATTGCTAGTAAACCCGTTGGATTCAGTCGTCTGAAGTTAAGCTGTCAGACAAATGTTCAGAAGTAGTGCACACACTTATGCTTCCCCACACAGTTATTTTCAAAAATAAAGCACAGGTAAAGCATGAATACTTAAACATAAGTCCTGTTCCAAACAATAATGGTTCCTGACAGAAAAAATCTAATATTGTAAAAAAAAAAAAAAAAAAAAAGAAGTTATGTACTCACCATAACTTTCCATCTGAGTTGTTGCTTTTTATTTGTCTTCAACCTGTGGGACAGTGATCTGGTACAGATCCGACTCAGCTGCATTGTCCAGCATCGGATCAGAGTTCCAAGCTCCTACCCTACCTATAATGCTCCTGTCTCCCTCCTCCCCTCAGATCAAGTTTGCTGTCAACCATAGCATCCCATCCTAACACAATGCCTTACCCCTTGGCAAACATGCACAGACAGCACCAATAGGGAAGAACAAGTTATGCCATAGTAAAAGCTATGTCTCTTTGGCTAGTCAACCACACAGCCCACGTAAGGCAAAGGGAAGGAGGGAGGGAGGGATGGTTGAAGACAAATGAAAAGCAGCAACTCAGATGGAACATTATGGTAAGTATATAAGTTCTTTATCTGAAGTTGTTTTCATTTGCTCTACAACCTGTGGGACAGTCCCCAGCTACAAAAAACCTTGGAGGCCCTGACAGAAGTATACTCCAGAGCACAAAGGATGCCCTGCTTCTGGATAGAAGATCCAACTTGTAATGGGAAATGAAAGTATGCGACGATGTCCACATAGCCACAGAGCAATATTTTCCAAGGAAACTCTGGACCCAAAGGCAGCTAAAGTGGCCATAGACCTAGTAGAATGCACCTTAACTTGACCTGGCAGAGATAGTTCTTTTGCTGAATACGCCAGAACTATGCAGTGAGAGATCCAATGACCAATGGTGATCTTTGATATGGGTTTCCCTAAAAAGAGCTTAGAGTAGGAAACAAAAAGTTGATCAGACTTTCAAAAAGACTTTGTTCTATGCAAGTAAAAACATAATTGCCTGTAAACATCCAGCAGGTGCTATTTATACTCTCTACCTTATTTTGAAAATTCGGAAAGAAAACAGGGAGATTGATAACCTGTTTAAAATTTGATTCCGAAGCCACCTTTGGAAGGAAAGAAGGATTAGTGCATAAGGACACCCTGTCTTTATGGAAGATCATACAAGAAGGCATAACCGATAAGGCTTGAAACTCTGACACTCTTTTGGCTGAAGTAATGGCAATCAGGAAGGCTGTCTTCCAAGACAAAAACTGCAAATCCACCAAAGCTGCGGATTCAAATGGGGGAAAAACTAAGGATTGGAGGACCTTCCAAGACAAAAACTGCAAATCCACCAAAGCTGCGGATTCAAATGGGGGAAAAAACTAAGGATTGGAGGACCAAAGTAAAGTCCCATAGCAGTGTTGGATCCTTGATTGGGGGCTTAAGAAGAAAGGCCCCTTTCAAAAAGGCTTTACAAAGCTTAGACGAAGCCAGGGAAGCCACATTATCTCCGATGTGAAAGTTAGATATAGCTGCTAGCTGAACTTTAACTGTAGAAAAACTAGCAGCCTGTTGAACAATACCTCCCAAAAACACTAAAATGGCAAGAACCGGGGCAGTCTTTCTCCTGCAGGAAGGGCAGGCTAGATTGGAGTGTGACCATCGGGAATTTTGTCTTGGCAACTACCAGGTTTAGGGTTGACAGATCCAGGATTGGTCTTAAGTCCCTCATCTTCTTTGACACTAAAAAGAACCTGGAATAGATGCCTAATCTGGACTGGTCTGGGGGATGGACTGGATGACTTGCTTTTTAAGTAGGTTGGAAATTTCCACTGCTGCATCCTCCCTTTGCATGGGTGGAACGTCCATGGAGGGAGTGGTATTTGTGTGAAGGGAACTGATTATCCTCCGGATATGATTTGCAACACTCAATGATCATCTGTGATAGACTCCCAGCCCATTGGGTGTAGTGAAAGTTGACCCTCAACTGCCTTCAGAGACAAGCAGCTGGGCAACCCTTCAGGGCTGTTGCACGGGCCTGTCCGGGAAAGAATCCCAAGACCCTTGCTTCCTCGGACACCTTCTGCCACAAGGGTGGCATCTGTCAAATCCCCGCTCTGCCTCTGGGGGAAGGTGAGTTCTGAGCATCCTGGGAATAACCCTGAGACTTCTGGAACCACATCTTCATCACCCCTTGCTGAGTCCTGGAGAAGGTTCGTTGAGGGGTTGAGAAGCAGATTCCAACAGCAGACAGAGTCTTCCCATCCTTCTCGCTCTGGACCAGTGTGTCAAGTACAGTCTTTCCAAATACAGAGGAACCATTGAACAGGGCATTTGTAAAAGATGCCTTAAAGGGATCCGAAAAGGCACAAAGTTGGAGCCAGGTGTGATGCCTCATGGCAACACCTGCTCCGGCTGCTCTTGCAGCGCCCTCGGTAGTGTGAGAAAGGAGCCACACAGCGGTGTTGGAAATAGAGGTGAGGGTGGCCATCTGGGTGGAGAAAACCTTATTTTCTTCTGTTGACAAGAACCCTGGGGTAGAGACAGTGACATCTTTAACTAGGTCTTGTTGAAGCCTGATCACATGTGCCATGTAGACCCATTTCCCAAAAACAGTCCATGATCCTCAAATCCGTGCAGCTCTCTTGCGCAAGCTCCTTCTTGGTGGCCGCCGCCACCACCATGGCATTGAGAGGGGATCCCTTCAACCAGTGTGGTTTATCTCATGGGGCACTGAGGATCTTATTAGGGCATTTGGGAATAGGTTCCACTGTGTCAGGCTCCTTCTATGCCCGAGATGTAATAAGATCCACCAGGGGATCCGCAGGAGGGGATACCCAGGATGTAGAAGGTTCTGTGCCAAATGCCTTCAGGAACACCGACTCGTCAGGGTTGGATTTTTGGGCAGACCACCCCCCACGCTGGCAAAGGCTCTTCATATCATCTCCAAAAGAGACATCATCTGGGGGTGACCAGGGGAACCCTCCCCTTCCTCCAAGTCAGTGTCCTCCATGAAAGACTCCGAATGGGGAGTCTAAGTGTCTCCTTTTGCACATGTGCTTTCAAGGCACCTCCTCGGGAGGGGGGGGGTCTCTGGGGAGGACACAAAAGCTTCAAGCTGGGGAAGAAAGGTGACAGGCTGTCCCTGTGGGGGCAGGATGGCAGAATCCGGACCAGACAGAGGGAGCTAGGATGGACTCCAAGGATGAAAGCTTCAAGGTTCTCGATGCAACTGAGAGGACCCTCTCCACCAGGTTGAAGGCAGAGAGAGAACAAACCCCTGGAGCTGGGAGAATGACCGGGTCTGTAATCCGCTGAGTCAATGGGTGAGCTGGAGCCAAACCTCCAAGTGCTGAGACTCCAAGTGGATGGCCCGGCTCTGAAAAACTCAGAGCCGACACCACCCCTTTGGATCCGGTGACAAGGCTACAGCTCTGAGAGCCAGATGGCTCCATGCTGGTCAGAGCCAACCCGCTCAGGGCAATGGTCAGCATAGAGGTACCATCGGCACCGACCCCTCAACTCCAAGGGTCCTCGGACCCAAGGACTCCAAAACTGGGGGTCAGATTGGAGACGGAGTGATCAGCAAAAAGGCAGACTGCCCTGGAGGGGGAGGGGGCAAACAAGACTCCCATCTGAATCTGTGTGTGGATACACCTTCACATCATCTTGTCCACCTCGGCTTCGGAAAGGCTGCTGGTGGACCTGGTGGAGAAGACCACAGATACTGGCCTAGACAAGCAGTGGGTGGAGGCCGACACAGGGGAATGGCCCTGAGGAACCTCCGGCTCCGGGGAGAGACAAGGTGAACAGAGCAGAGGGGAGCCTGAGCTGGGAGCCAGGCAAGATTTTGCCAGGCGGTTGCTTCCTCAGCCTATCCTGGTCCTTGTGTTTACGCTTCTCCCCATCCCCATTCCTCTTGGCGAGAGGTTGAGTCTCAGAGGTCTGGGCGGTGGAAGCAGCAGAAGCCGAGGATGAAGCTTGGGCCTCCGCAATGGGAGGACAGAAGAGGCCCTTAAGGATCAGTTTATTCCTCCTGTCAATCAACGCATGGGGGTTGAACCCCACACAGATCGAACAGGAGGAATCCAGGTGCGAGACCCCTAAATAGACTACGCACAGAGTGTGGCCATCAGTGGGGGAAAACTTATGGCCACACTCTGTGCAATTCCTAAACCCTGGATTAAGGGTGTCAGCCATGGTAGGTGAAGCACAGGACCCAGAAAACACAGACACACACACACACAAGGAGAGAGAAAGAGGGAACGGGAAAAGTTTTTTTTTTCCTTAAAACTAAGGATCAATGCCTGAGCGCAAAGGTAGAAGAAAGTGAACGAGTGGAAAGAGGATAGGAAAAGTCAAAAAGGATAGGATAAAATTAGTAAAAAAAACACTCACTAAAATCCTGGAGCAATGGACCACGATGCGAGTGATATGTTTCTAGTGATACGCTTGACAGACGAGATTTGAGTGGAGGAGGGAGACAGGGACATTATGGGTAGAAAAGGAGCTTGGAGCTTAGATCCGATGCTGGAGAATGTGTCCTGGTCAGATCCGTCCCGGATCCGTGTCCCACAGGTTGATGAACAAATGAAAACAACAACTTCAGATATACCATTTTTCTTAAGTGTGTGCATGTATGTATATATATATATATATATATATATATATATATATATATATATATATATATATATTATATATGGGTCTATGTAAATTGCTTGAACAACTAACCATAACAAAAAACTTAATTACAGACTTCATAAATATTCCATGACCACTATGACCACTCATACCTTGCCAGTAGAGAAAAAGACCGAAATCTATATTGAAGAATTACATTTCTGACACTGGCTCCTCTACGGATGAGCCTTCATCTGGTCTTGAGTGTGAACCACAGACCGCATCAGGGTCACCCTTACCCAAAAGGGCATCACCAGGGGTCCCTTTAGGAATAAATACAAAAGAGGTGGCAGAAAGCATAAAGGTCCCAAGCGGCATACAAGGATTACTACATCTAGCGATGAAGGATTAGATCTTCCTTCTAACAACAATGTTTTAAACCTTTCTAGCCATGTCTTGTCACAATCAGAAATAGCTATTTTGAATAAAGGGTTAACATTTGTTCCCGGTTTCTTTGTTGCAGAAGATTCTTTTGCACAGGATGTTGTTTCCTTCTGTAGATTGTTGAATTTGAAAATGTTTTTTGGACACACTAATAATGATTTTGGTTCTTCAGACAAATTCATTTATCACAAATCACATTTTACTCCACCCATGCATCCAGTTGTCCTACAGTTTCAGAATAATATTCTCAAAGATTTACATTATGCCAGGTCAGTATCCAGCATCAAAAATAATAACATTTCTACATCTGAACAAAGGTCTATTATGGATTTACAAAAAAATTATGATATTGTTATTATTTCAGCGGATAAAGGTGGTGCAGTTGTGGTCCTTGATTGGCAATATTACAATCAGGAAGCCATGAGACAGCTATCTGATGAAAAATATTATGTAAGGATGGTCATCAACCCTACATCCAAATTCCAAAAAGAAATTGAAGAATTTCTGTCTCATGCTAAGGATGCCTCCATAATTGATAATGATACCATGCATCAACTTTTGGTTCGGGATTCCATGAATCAATATATCTATTTTTTGCCAAAGGTTCACAAGGACCCTAATCACCCACCGGGTAGACCTATTGTTTCAGGTAGGGGATATATTACAGAGCCTTTATCCCCTTTTCTAACCAGCAAATTGAAGCCTTTACTTTCTTCCATCCGCTCTAGATTACGTGATACCACTAATTTTTTAAAAATTATTTCGGATACACAACTTGAGCCGGATTGGCGTATGTGTACCTTTGATGTAAGCACATTGTACACGAACATCCCCCATTCTGGTGGTTTGGAAGCTTTGGCCTTCTGGCTTAATAGCTCTGGTTTATATTCCCCAGACTTTAACGAATTTTTGTTGGACATGGCATCATATGTACTAACTAACAACGTTTTCTTCTATCAGGATATTTGTTATTGGCAGACCAAAGGTACAGCAATGGGTTCTTCTTTTGCTCCCATTTATGCGGACCTTTTTATGGCCTATGTTGAGCATGATCTTATATACAACAGCAATAATAACATCTATTTGAAACATCTTGATATCTGGAGACGTTACCTTGATGATTGCTGGGCTGTATGGAAGGGGGACCTTGAAGGTTTGTTTGAATTCTTAACTTATCTTAACAACAACAAATGGGGTTTTGAGTTTACCTTACATTATGACCATCATCACATTACTTTTCTTGACGTATCTGTTAATAGGTTATCAGATCATACTTTGGGAACCCTTGTGCATAGGAAACATCCAGAATATAACACTATTCTACATGCCTCCAGTTTTCATCCCCCACATATTGCTAAGAATATTCCCAAATCTCAATTTATTAGGTCTAAACGCATTTGTTCTGATGAGTCCTCCTTTCAAGCTGAAAGTAGGGAGTTAACCAGACGTTTTAGATCAAGGGGATACAAAATGGGGCATGTTTTTGATGCTATTAACCAAGTTAACCATATGAATAGGGATGACCTATTGGTATACAAGGATGTGGTAAAACCTACTCATCAACCCATCAGATTTACCACTACTTATGGCAGGAATTCAGATAGCCTTATCCAGAGTGTCAATAGACATTGGAACTTATTACTGTATGACAACGAATTGTCTAATATTGTTCCTGAACGGTGCCTCTTCTCTTTTAGAAAAGGCAGAAATCTAGGCAGTCAATTTAACCATTATAAACATGCGTATGCCAACAGTCATCCAGAACCAATACAAACTACTATTACTGGCAGTATACCTGTTGGTTGTTATCCCTGCGGACACTGCACTCATTGTAATAAAGTTTCCAAAACAAAAGAATTTACCAGTAGAAATTCTGCAAATGTATATGATATAAAATTTTTTGCTAATTGTAGCTCCGATTGGATAGTATATCTAGCCACATGTACATGTGGCGCATTTTATATTGGTCAAACTTCCAGACCATTAAGATTAAGGATTTCGGAGCACATTAGCAATATCAAAAAGGGCAGAATTCATAATGCTCTATACAAACATCACCAAATACACTCTACAGCTAGTTTTCATTTCACTATTATTGATATTATTCATGGCAAACAAGTGAATAAAACAGGTTGGCATTCACTATTAAATTCTAAAGAGAAGAAATGGATTATTAAGTTAGGTGGCTTATTCCCGCCAGGTTTAAATGACAAGCTTTAGATCTATCCAATCATGTTTGTTTGCAGTGTATTTAATTTCAGCTTTGCAGTTGCTTGTTTAACACTGAGGAAGGCTGTGTCTAGTTTACCAGCCGAAACCGGTTTGTGCATACTCTCTGCTTTAATTTTTACATGTTATAATAAAAGTATTATATAGGGTCATGTTCTGCTGGCTCCTGCTTTTTGTTTGTTGAACAAATGAAAACAACAACTTCAGATATACCATTTTTCTTAAGTGTGTGCATGTATGTATGTATATGTATATGTATATGTAATATATATATATATATATATATATATATATATATATATATATATATATATATATATATATTATATATGGGTCTATGTAAATTGCTTGAACAACTAACCATAACAAAAAACTTAATTACAGACTTCATAAATATTCCATGACCACTATGACCACTCATACCTTGCCAGTAGCCTCCCAATCATGCTGTAGCTCCTTTCTCCAGGACAGCCATAGCAGTCACTCCTGGAGTAAATTTGTGGCTACAAACTCATTCATCTCGGTTATGTTTAAAGGAAGATAATTTTATATTATGTCTTGTTCAAAAAATGGGCTTCAGGAAAAACACAAGACCATGCTTTTTGGAGCATCCTAAAAACTTAGTATTGTACAGGAAGAATGAAGCATTGCTGAGGATGACAATCACTGGCCATGTCCCAAATTAGAAATACCTAGTTATCTAACTAGTCCATTCAAAGTCTTACTGCATTCACACGCATAAAATGAGCAGTAAAATCTTTGGAGTGTTACAAACAAGCTACACTCCATAAGCTGGAGTTCACGATCTTGATATTAAGGTATGTAACATGGTAAGGAATATTACTCCATCCCACTGAATATGGCCTACTAGCACTGGTGCCTCATCAGCTCACATCCATACAAACTCCAAACCATGCAAAAAACAAACTGGAAGGTTTACTGTTTTAGTCAAATAATTCTGCTTGGGTTCTGTTGGTCATTAAATGTCAACTTCTAAAACTTTCCAATGGTTCTCCAAGACTGTCAGCATTCTTTGCCATCTCATTTGCAGTGCAACATTATTCTCTATCTCACAGACTCAATGCCTTCTCTAAGTACCCATATGATCTGCAACATTCCCCCAAATTAACTTGTATAAATTTACAAATGATCTACCTTCAACAGTTAAGTGAAAATGCATCTTATGCAACAAACAAGATGTGGCTACACAGATGTAATTTATTTATTTCTATCAAAGACAAGGTTCACACTTGATAGGGATTACTCTGGTGTCTAATTTTTAACTCTTTATTCAAGAGTTATTACTTACTTTTCTGCTGTCGAAATACTGTTCTTTTGATTATTCCTTTCTGTAATGCACATTTAAAGTTGATATTTAAGTGCTACTAGGTTATGACTGAAAAGGCACATTTGTGGTCTGGCTCACTTACTTGAAAAATAAATCCCTTTGAATCAGCTTCCTAAAAGAGAAAATGGTTGCATTCCTCTGAAAAATAATTTGCAAAAATATAGCATTATACTTTCCAAAAATATAATGAAAGGTAAAACTGAAAACAGCTTACTGTGGTACTCTAAAACTGGTTTGTAGCACAAATCTTACCAGCACTATTAAAAACAAAAAAACATTCCAAGTTATGAAAATTGGGTGAAGATAGATGAAGGCTGCCAGCCTAGCCAGATAGAATTTTGGATATAATTCTGTCATCTGTAAATATTAATGTAAACTACAGGCTCAAGTCTTAAATGGTAAAATAGTGTGTCATGTGGAACTGGAAAAAATGTAACAGTGCACTCTGCTGACCAGGTAAAGCATGTTGTGACCCTTTAATCTAAACATGGCTCCGGCCGGTCTAGATGAAATAATTTTTGCTATTGTTTTAAGGCCAGAGTTAATGGCCAGAATTTGCATGCATAAATGTCCTTTATTTCTCTGGTTTCTGCCCAGAGGTGAGGAATGTAAATGTAGTTTCTGTTAGCATGGGAACCCAGGGAAGTTTGAAGAATGATGTAATGTGAACCAGGAATGTGATTTTAAAAACGGAGAGAATCAGAGAGCATTAAGCATTTTTGTCTTGACCATCCAACTCACCAGCACAGTCTTGCTCTATATGTAATTTTATCTTAGACTTGTGTTTTCTTTTACAAATAGCTAGAAACTAGAAATATTAGACTGTTTTTCTGTAATGTCAGAACTGTACTACTTAATTATTTTAAGTATTTCTCTGTGATCTCTGAACTCTTGACTAGCACTGTGTAGTAAAAAGTATTGTCTTGTGTTTTTAATTATTTATTATTAAATATTTTTAAACCCTTTCAACTGTGGCTGTTTTTGTAGAGATAATTTAAGCTCTTTAGAGTACTTGCATGCCTTTGGTAAAATTGTACAAAGCCATTCCAATAGCTTTAGCCCTGGGCTATACTACCAATTGGATAATAATATTGCACAGTAATAATTGGACACCCTTTTAAGGGCCTTTGAGTAGCTGATAAATATTAGTTGGTGGTGGCAGCTGGCACTACCGTACAGTCTGGGAAAAAGGGGCCCAGCTGGAGAACCTGTGCCAGCCTTCCCCAGGAGTGTCTGTGTGGTTATATAAACTCTTCTCAAAGTGTGTGTGTGTGTGTGTGTGTGTGTGTGTGTGTGTCAGCTACTTGGGCAGGGACACGAAGCACTGGTTGGACAGAGAGAGTGCTGAACGTTTTAGCTTGCCCACTAGGCTGAGATCTGGACCCTATAGCTGTGCCAGTGGGGAGTCTTATTGGGGACCTGGAGAGCAAGGAAGCGACCAGCCCCAGACTGGCTGTGATCTCTGTGTGCTCTTAAGGGAAATTGCACTTTACTGTGCGTATTTGTTATCATTTCCTCCTATATGAGATGCCCCTCACTGGTGTTAGTGGTGAGGATTGAGGCTCCTTGATTGCTGGGCCAGGGCCCAGGCATCACACAAGTTATTCCATTTCCTTAATCCATGTGAGCACCACGGCAGCTGTCCTTGCCAGTTAGATAAGAAATGGGCACATTCGGAAAAACATTCTGAGCTCTAACTTACCCTGCTGAAGACCCCCTGTACATTCAAGGAAGACCCAATGTATTTGTGACCAACATTTACAAGCAATACCCTGCATGACAATGACGTAGCCTGCAATTTCAGAAATACTACCCAATGCTGTCTTTCAAAAAAAAAAAAAAAAAGAACCAGAATTGCCCTGTTAACGTTGTTGTGTCTTTCGGCTTTTCCCGGTTAGGGGTCACCACAGCGGACCTCTGGTCCGCTAATTATTGGCAGTAGATTTTTACGTGCCAAGTTGCCGGCCCTGATGCACAACCTTCAACAAAGGTACGCCCATTCACGCATGTCTCCACACAGAAGACGCTATACCTGAGAATCAAACAGGACAACGTCTTACTGTACGGCAACAACGCTACCGCAGCATCACCACCGCAGTCTGAGTATGAATTTTCTGCTAAATCAAAATAAGGAAGCTGACTTTGGTTGCTTTCAAATTCAGAAATGTACTATTTGTAATAATGAATGTACCCCTTTTATAAATGCAGCCTCAAAGCTCTATGAAAGTAGACCTGTGATTAACATCAAATGATCAAAAACTGTACAGGCCCCCAGGGCACAACCATGCAATACACAAGAACTAATCTCTATGCTAAAAGGAGAATCAATCAGCTTCAGCAACAACAACTGTCATACAAGTGCTGTACACAGCCATAAATCATGGTGTGCTTATGTCAGAAGCCTTCAGCTACTTACTTGAGTAAGAAGCCAGTACGTCTGAAAACATAAGAAGGCTGGAAGTTGACCATTAAATGCTACCCAGACTGCACAGATTAGCTCTGACTAACACCCGAGATATCTAACACATCATCAATTACAGATCAGCACCCCCCCCAAATAATACACTGGAGGTTGTGCTCTTACCTACTCCAAGTATAAGCAAAGTACAGTTTTGTACCTACCATAAATGTAGATGTCCGAACTGGATAGCATCTGCAGTCATAACAACTGGGTTGTCCTGTCGTCAGGCAGCCCTTTGGTCGGCCGGATTCCAAAGTCCGGGTCCGGCTTCGGCTGATGTCGCACTTCACCCGACGTCATCTCTGCTGGTCTTCGGGTATAAAGGCATCAGCCGACGCCATTTTCTTCAGTGTTTCTTGCCCCAGATGCCAGTTGCCCTCTTGGAAGGCTAAATTTTGGGTAAAATGCCAATGTTTCCCAAAGGATAGAAGGCAAACACAAAAAATAAGCATGTATGTACATATATACAAACAAATACACCATAAGAGACTCCCCCCCACCAGCTAGCTATTAGGAGGGTAAATATCCTAGGAGTACCACAGAGGGGAAGGAGGGACGGTAATCCTGACTGCAGATGCTATCCAGTTCGGACATCTACATTTATGGTAGGTACAAAACTGTACTATGTCCTTCATGGATGCATCTGCAGTCATAACAACTGGGTAGAATACCATAGCCAACAAGGGAGGAGGAAGAATAGATTATGGTGTGGTTAGGATCCCTTGCAGTACAGCAGTGGCAAACCCTGCTCGGGATCTGGAATACAGTGGTAAATTATAATGCTTGGCAAATGTATGCACGGAGGTCCAAGTAGCCGCCTCAATAATGTCCTTGGTTGCCACTCCTCGTAAGAAGGCTGTGGTAGTGGCTGTTGCTCTTGTAGAATGAGGTCGTATGTTCTGTGGGATTGGTTTTCCATGGAAGGAGTAACAGAATCGTATGCAATTTCCTATCCATTTGGAGATTGTCTGTTTGGAAATTGCTTTTCCTTCCCTTCCTGTTGCATAGGCTACAAAAAGCTGGTCAGTTTTTCTGTTACTTTTGTTCTGTCCAGGTAGTAGCGTAGCTGTCTGTGTACATCCAAGGTATGCAGCATTCTTTCCCCTCTGTTTTGTGGGTTGGGGAAGAAGGTAGGTAGGTGGATTGCCTGGTTTAGGGACACTCTGGATACCACCTTAGGCATAAATGTAGGATTAGTCCTCATGGACACTCTGTCTTGGTGGAAGATTAGGAAGGGTTGTACTGCCATTAGGGCCTGAAGTTCAGAAACCCTCCTTGCTGAGGTTATTGCCAGTAGGAAAGCAGTTTTCCATGAAAGATGCTGTAGGTCTGCTGTTGCTGCTGGTTCAAAAGGTGCGAGTCAACTTTTCTAGCACAAAGTTCAAATCCCAAGCTGGCAGTGGTGGTTTCCTAGGAGGTTTTACATTCTTGATCCCTCTGAGGAACTGCCTGAGTAGAGGATGTGAGAAGACAGGTGGATCAAAGCTGTATTCTGCTGAAATAGCTGATGCATGTATCTTGATGGAGGAATAGGACTGGCCTGTATGTAGAAGCTCTGCCAAGTACTCCAGAATGTTAGCCATATCTATATTCGACACATCCTTCCCTCTTTCAGCACTCCAAATGACAAACCTTTTCCATTTCCCTGCATAGTTCCTTCTTGTTGAAGGTCTGCGGGCTTCAAGGATAATGTCTTTAACCCTTTGGGAGAGATCTGGAATAGTTGCTGCTATGTGATGTGCCATGCAGTCAGCTGCAACGTTTTTAGGTTTGGATGCATGACACTGTAGTTGTTCTGAGTTAACATCAAAGGCATCAGGGGTATTGACCACATTTTGTCCCGAGACATGCTCCTCAGCAATGGGTACCAGTGTTGTCTTGGCCAGTTTGGAGCTATCAGGATTATCCTTGGATGTTCCTCCTTGATTTTTAGTAATACCTTGTGTATCAAGGGAAGAGGTGGGAATGCATATGCTGTCAGGCCTTTCCAGCTGAAGGAGAGCAAATCCACTTTCGATGCAAGTGGATGGAATGTCCTTGTGCAGAATTTTTTGAGCTGGTGGTTGAGAAGGGAAGCGAATAGATCTATCTGTGGCATTCCCCATTTCTTTGCGATGGTCTTGAAGATGTCCGGGTGTAGCATCCATTCGTGAGCATCCGAGGTGGTTCTGCTTAACATGTCTGCTAGAGTGTTCTCCTTTCCCGGTACAAACATTGCCTGTAACTGGATGTCGTAGCTGAGTGCCAGGTTCCAAAGGTCCAAAGTCATTCTGCATAGGGGGTATGAATGAGTGCCTCCCTGTTTGTTGATGTACCACATGACTGTGGTGTTGTCTGTCCTTATCATCAAATGGCCTTCTTTGAGAAATGGTCTGAATTTTTGGATTGCCAGTTTTACTGCCAGCATTTCTTTTAGGTTGATGTGCAGGTGAAGTTGGTCCTGCGTCCACAATCCTTGCACGCATTTGTCCAGCATGTGAGCCCCCCATCCTAGGTCTGAGGCGTCTGTTGTGATGGTTTGGCTTGCTTGATATTTGTGAAAGGGTAAGCCTGGGTTTGACTGGCATGCTTGAGCCCACCATAGGAACTCCTGTTTTAGGCATGGAATTAGTGGAATTTCTGTTTCTAGGCTGTGCCTGTGTTGGGACCATAAATTCTTTAGGTACCACTGTAGTTTTCTCATATGCAGTCTGGCATGTGGAACCAAGATTATGCATGATGCCATGAAGCCCAAGGCCTGCAGAACTTTTCTTGCTGTTAGCTTGCTGTGGTTTGTTAGTGCCAAGAAGTAAAGAGGGAGATCTTTTTGTTTTTCTGCAGTTAGGAATGCCATTTGTTTTACTGTATCCAATTCCGCGCCCAAGAATGTCCTTGTTTGGGATGGAATCAGCCTTGATTTTGCAAATTGACTGTGTATCCCAGTGCTTGTAGCAAGTAAATGACCCTTTGTAAATCTGTTGTCAGCTTGCTTTTGTTGTCCCCTTGTAGCAGGCAGTCATCCAGGTATGGATAAATTTGGATTCCCTGTAGTCTGCAGTGGGCGATTACTGATGCCAGGCATTTTGTGAATACTCTGGGCGCAGTAGATAAGCCAAAGGGCAATGCTGAGAATTGATAGTGCTCTGATCCTGCAAGAAATCTGAGGTATCTTCTGCAAATTGGTCGAATGGGGACGTGCAGGTATGCCTCCTTGAGATCTAGAGTTACCAGCCAACACTCCTTGCCCAGCATGGGAAGACGTTGCTGTAGGGTCAGCATCTTGAATTTTGGGACAATGATGTATGTGTTTAAGGTGGACAGATCGAGAATAGGTCTCCAGCTTTTTTCCTTTCTTGGAACTAGGAATAGTCTGGAGTAGAATCCTTTGCCTTGCTCTGTTATTGGTACTCTTTCCACAGCTCTCATCTTTGTTAATTGCATTATCTGCTGTAGAGCTTCTGTTTTTTGATTTGGAGGTAGGTTTGGCATTCCTCTTTTGACTGGTATAGTGTGGAAGTGGAACCGGTAACCTTGGTCTATGGTTTGCAAAATCCACTTGTCTTTTGTGATATAGTGCCAGTTCTTTGAAAATAAGGTTAATTTTCCGCCTAAGGGTGCTGCTATTTGTTCCCTGGTAGGCGGAGTTAGAATCAAGTCACTGTGGTTGCCCTGTTATAGTGGTAGTGGCTGTGCCTGTGGCTCTGTTATTACCTTGCCACTGTTGTCCTCTGTAGGCACCCCCTCTGGTTTGATTTCTGCCTCTGGAACGTCTATTCCTGCCCCTTTGGGATCTTGTGGAGTCAGGAAAGGACCAATTTTTGGCAGGCCAGTTCCTGCTAAACCTTGGGGGCTGAACCTGCAAGAAATCTTTAACCGTTTGTACAGATTTTGCCTTTTCTTCCATTTTCTTCATTACCTGCTGGGCAGGTGTACCAAACAAACTGGTCTTATCCATAGGAGCATCTAATAACTTAGCTTTAACATGATCCGTAAAACTTGTTCCTTCAGCCATGCATGTCTTCTTATCACTGTGCCAGTCATGGCTGATCTAAATGAAGCCTCCAGTGCATCATAGCCACATTTTAAGGAATGGTTACTAACCTGTTGTATGTTATTTACCATTTCTAATAGATTTTTCTTATCTATAGAGTCATCAGAGGATAGCTTTTTAGTTAACTGATCAAGCATAAACTCTTGGTATTGTATCATGTGAAACTGACAGTTTAAAGCTCTAGCTGAGAGAGTAGCAGAGGTGTAAACCTTTTTGCCCCATCTGTCTAAAGACCTGGCTTCCCTTTCAGAAGGAATAGGGTTTTTTGCTGTGGTTGAGGCTACTGCCTTAGGGCCCTGGGATATAGTTTCGGGTCTGCAAGAGGGGCCTTGTATAGGTGATGATGAGTGTCTGGCACCCTGTAAAATCTATCTGGTTTGGCAGGTGCTGGAGGTAAAGAATCTGGTGCAGTGCAAACATCATTAAATGCATCGTCCACAACAGAGGGACAGGAGGTATAGCTAAGGGCCTGTGTTGTGGTAGGTGCAGAAAAGTCCTAAGTCTTTTCTGGAGTCTGAAAAATCCTGTTCCTGCCATTGGAAATGTTCTCTCATGGCATGTAAGGTTTCCCCAAAGGAGAATTCTTCTGGTGGGGAAGCAGCTGGAATGGATTCTTCAGCATCTGAGTCCTCAAAATTGGAGAAAGGAGCCTCTGGCTGGTCTGTAATATCTGAGTCTTCCATAAAATCATCAGAGGACACAGGCTCGAGGGGCTCTGCTCTAGGTCTCTTTTCTCGGGGCTGAGAGGCCCTGTCTGGGTGAGATTGAGATCCCCTAATTAAGGATATTAAATCTTCTGCCAGAGTAAGCATTTGTGAACTAGAAGTGGGCCTGGTTGAGGGGGGTTTAACAGGCACTGACTTAGTAGATTTGGCTGCTTTAGCCCTGGCGAAGGCCTTAATAGACATGGCTGCAGGAGGCCTAGCAGCACCACATGCTGGGGTAGAGACATCCAAAGGGATGGTGTCTGATAAGTCACTAGTAACCACTGTAGTAGGTAAAATTTCTGAGGCCGATTCAAGTAAGGTAACCGGAACCTCAGTAGTAGTCATTGATTCGGCTGTACTCTGATCAGTTTTCTCGGTTTCGACCGAAACCGAGACACTCGCGGTTTGCTTAACCATGGTTTCGGCCGAAACCGCGGACCGCGAGTGTCGGTCTTTTTCTTTGCGTTTTTTAATAATTTCGGTAGTCGGAGGATCCGACGGCATAATATATGCAAATTCAGAGCCGAAAAACTGTTCAGCAAACTCCGACCGACGTCTAAGCGTTCGTCGGTTGAAAGAAGCACAGGCCGAACAGGCTGCTACGTCGTGGTCTGGGCCTAAACAAGGCAAACAGTAAGAGAGGAAATCTTTATGAGGTATTTGTTTCCCACAAGTTAAACAGTTATTGACTTTTTCTGACATCGGCTGAGGCAAGAAAGTGTCCCCAACGGGGTACTTAGCTTTTAGAAGTCTTCGAAGGAGTATTCGGTAGTAGTAATCTCTGGATCTGACCGACCGGCACTTGCGAACAGCTTCTGCTTCGGGCGCCACGCGGCAAGAAAGACTGAAGAAAATGGCGTCGGCTGATGCCTTTATACCCGAAGACCAGCAGAGATGACGTCGGGTGAAGTGCGACATCAGCCGAAGCCGGACCCGGACTTTGGAATCCGGCCGACCGAAGGGCTGCCTGACGACAGGACAACCCAGTTGTTATGACTGCAGATGCATCCATGAAGGACATCATATGGAAATTTGCTTTTGTATCCTTATTCATGAAGGGTATCTGAAGCAGTACAGCTTACACAGGATCTAGACCTGTCTTAGCACAAACACTAACATTTGCGAGAGGTGCAAATCTTACACGTTCTGGAGGTAAATCACTCTACAGATAAGAATGCTAGTAAGACAACACTTAACCTCACATTCAGTCCCTTTGCTGTCTTGAGCAACTTAATACACATGCCTTCCAGCAAGCCTACAACAAGCACACATACCCATACTGCCAGCAATAGCTCTCTCAAATCTAATCCAAATGCAGAAATACACATACACACGCGCTCGCACGCACCAATAAAATTTGGGGAAAATATGTAATTGCCAGATAATATTCATAAAAATAAGAAAAACCTACTTGAAGAACAAAATGTGCAAGTTTCACAGAAGATTTTGCAATAAATCATATAATTCTGCCAATAAGTGGTTCCATGATACATAGAACATATAGTCATCTACTCATCTCATCAGGGCTTGCAAAAAAATAATTACGACCTACTTGCCTGGGAATAACTTATAGAATGAAATAAATCAGATTAAAGACTCCATAATCACTGAAAAACATGAGCTAGTAATTCTTCACATTGGAATCAACAATCTTGGGTATATAAGGGATACAAGCTGGGTTAGGCCACTCTTTTAAATATAGCAGGCAGTAAAGGAACTATCCATGCACTATATAATATATTTTCATCACCTTAAATTTGTCCACAATTTTTTAATAAAATTAAACAATACATTTGATAATAAAAAAATAAATATATTTCAATAATACTATTAAATTTATCGAACCACCAACAGAAATTAACATACAAGTTACACAAAAAGTAATTAAAATTAACTATGCGCATTCTATTTGATCTAGGTTCAACTTACATGACTGATTTTCACCAAGCTTTACATACCATATTTTGTTTACTTATTAAGAGACACATTTTCCCGTCTATAATGCCTTCTTAAAACTACAGTTGTGCAAGATCTTACCATAACAGTTTAAGCCCCACTTCCCACCATTGCAGCATTCTTTACTCTTGGGATATCCTGCTGAGGATAGACAAACATTTGGCCAGCATGCCACAGGCTTTATACCTTCCAGGTGCCATATGTCAGATATATTAAGACATGAGGCACATACCTGACATATGAGCACCTAATTCTGAAAACAGACATGACCCAGAAAAACCAGAGCAACTCTGGAGGAGAAGCAATAACATACTTCCAAGAAGGTACGAAGAAAAAGGGAGAGGAGAAAAGAATGTAAAAAACACCCCTCAGCCTGAAGAAAAACAACAGAAAATAACAGAGGGTAGCTGGGGAGAGACAGAATACTGCAACATTGAGAATTAGGGCATCTACTGTTTTGGTAAGCTTTTACACAACTGTTTATGCCCTTCCTTATCACTACTGCAGTGTTCTTTACTCTTGAGAGAATACAAAAACTATTGTAAAATATGAGAGGAGGAAGTTACAAAAGAGCCCTCCAAAAATCCATAAATGACGGCCCTGACAAAACCTGAGCTGGCCCTAGAAATGACATCTGACTTGTAATGTTTGGTGAAAGTGTGCACAAAAGACCAATCAACACTTCCAAAATGGATCTAGTATCCAGACTCTAGAAAAAAGCACCAGAAGATCCAACTTCTCAAGAAGAATGACGACAAACAGAAAAAGAAAGCTGCTCATCACAAAAAGAATATTACTTATTTCAGTTTGATGACCGGGGAAGTCCACTGGGCCAAGAAGAGACCATTTTCAGTGGAGGCCTGGGGGAAAATCTCCAGTAACATGTTACAGACAGTTAAACTTAAAAATTAAAAATACATCAATGTTAGGCAAGAAAAATAGGGTCTATATTACATATTCAAACTTTCTAAACTTCAAATCCCATATGTTCGACAACATATGATCGAAGTTTAAAAGTTTGAATACATAATAAAACAAAACAAAACAAAAAAAAAACTTACCTTAACGGTGCGGTGCAGGTGGGGGAGGGCCTGCGCCCTCCACACCCCCCCCTACTTAAATATACCAACTCTGAGATCGCACTTCAGTGCAGAAGAGGGAAATTCTCCCATTCTGCACTGAACGGCACCATTACGTTTAACCTTCGAACGCTTGAAATTTCTATCATATGGTGTCGACCATATGCCATTTGAAATTTCAAGCATTCGTGGTTCTAATAGAAACCTGAAAAATACTACACAAATATTATATAGCATACATATATACAAAGAACATCATAATGCAGCATAAAAATAGACAGAGCAGTATAACATAAATGTTGAGGTGGGCAACCATTATAGTACAGACTGGATAATAAAACAGTCATTGAGAGGAGAAATACAGGTAATGGAGTGTTAATGTGAAATGCTGCATGTCCAGAAATAATCTTTATATTATATAATGATACCTAATATGGTCATCCAGATGCAGTAGGAGAATTGTCTAGTACTGCAGAGTGGGGTGAATTGATAGTAATGAGAGGGTATGGGGGGGACTTAAGTAGGACAGTGACATGGACATGCCCATTTTGAGGATAGATGCAAGAACAAGTGAGAATTAAAGTTGGTATGATTAGAAATACTGCAATGGGGGGGGGGAGAGTTCCATAGTTTAGCTATGGAGCAGGACAGTAGAAGTTGGCCTGGGGACACGAGGGTTTGTAGATTTGTAGGAGATTTTGGTTTTCTGATCGGAGAGAGCGGTTAGGAATATAGGGGGTTAAGGCGGTAGCAAGGGATGAGCAGTTGGAAGGATTGAAAATGATTTTGTGGGCACTGGTGAGCTGAATGAATTTCAAGTAGTTGGGGAGTTTGAGCTATTGCAGGGCGAGGAGAGATTGGCACTGGTGGGTACAGTATTTAGAATTGGTTGTGAATATGCCTATTTTATGGTAGCAGGACTCGAGTTTGGATTGTAGGCCAAGCTGGAGATTGGTTAACAGAGGTGCACCATACAAAATATAGAGGGTAGAAGGTAGGAGAAGGCTAAGGTTTTTCGGGTAGAGGGGCTGAGACAGTGGTTGTGTCTGTAGAGGAGTCCTAGTTTTTGGTGGTTTTTATGGTGGAGTGGATATGCAAGTCGAATTTTAGGTTTTCATCAATGCTAATGCCTAGCAGCTTAGTACTGGATACAATTTCGAGGGAGGAGTTGGTTTGGCCGAGTATGGGAAAAGAGTTTGTCAACAGTATTGTTTCTAGAAGGTGTGGAGATAGTCAGTTAAGTTTTAGTAGCACTTAGGGCCAAGTGATGGTTTTGCATCCAGGTTTTAGTTTTAGTTCAGAAGGGAACTGAGCTGAGCAGATGACTGTTGAGTCATCTGCATATTGTATGAGAGAAGATTCAGGGATGGCGCGGTGGAAGTTGTTGATAAATATGTTGAAGAGGAGGGGACTGAGCACAGAACCTTGGGGCATCTCGGTGGGGGTTAGTAGGAAGGGAGAGGTTGAGGTTTTCCACTGTACAGCTTGTTGACAATCAGAGAGGTAGCTGGAGAACCAGGTGATGGCGGATGGAGAGAGGTGTAGACTGGAGAGTTGAGATAGGAGTAAGGGGTGTGAGACTGTGAATAGCCTTAGAAATCCAGGAGGAGATGGTTTGCTTAGATACCACCAAATCCAATTTCCTGGCATGAAAGAAAAAAAAAAACAGCTCAGATTTCCTGACATGTTTTGTCTTGTCCAAGAAATATCTGAGCTATGTAAATCCAAGGAGTGATGAACCCTCTCACTAGGATTCTGCAGTGAAGGGGAAAAAGGAAGATGAATGTATGGACCTATTTAGGGACAAATCATTAATCAAATTTAGCATAAAGAAGGAATGTCACAAACAGACACCCTGTCATTGTAAAAAAACAAAAAGGATTTAACTGCCACGAATGCATGTGGTTCAGAGACCCTCTTGGCTGAAGTAAGTGCGACCAACAATACAGTCTTCCAAGTACAATGTAGGAAAGAGGAAACTGCAGGTTCAAAAGGGGACTGCACCAGTTTCTCAAAAACAAAATTAAGTTCCCAAGAACAAGGAATAAAAAGGATGCCTTTCAGAAACTGTTTTGACTTCAAAATTAGTAGAAGTCACGGGTGGATTCAGAGGTAGACAAGCAGTAATGGCTGACAAATGAGCTTTAATAGATGAACATGCCAAGCCAGAACTGAGCAACTCACACAAATAAGAAAGAATGTAGGAATACACACAGAAAAAGGGCTCAGGTCTTGCTTGAAACACCAAATATAAAATCTCTTCAATTAAGTCACATAGGATTTTCAACTAGTGACTCATGACTGTGGTACTGCCTGTGAAATAACATTAGAGGCCTTGATACCCAAAGAAAGTGAAAGACCTGGAGGGCTAGAAGTACAACCCTCATCTCCTTGATGTTAATATGATCTGCCAGTTGTTGTTGAAACCAAAGATCCTGGACTATGAGGTTGTTGGAGGTACTTCTCAAGACTGATCAGAAGCATCCATGTACAGTTCCTGAGTAGGGAGAGGAACCTGAAAAGGCAGAATGGGATTCAAGAAATTCTGCTGAATCCACCAGCACAGCTCAAGCATAAGACAGAGCAAAAAACAAACCAGGTACTCCAGAGGGTGGCAGAGTTGAAACCAAACAGACTTGAGATACCATTTTCTCATGTGGAATTTGGAAAAGGGAACCATGGGAATGATGCATGCACCACAACACTCACAGATATTCCCTTGCAAGAGAGAATAGAAGAGGTAGAAGGGACTGGAAATAAGCAGCCTGTTATCTGTATCACTGACTGCAGTCATCCCTATCAGAAGAATCTCATTTCTCCATTCCTGTGTTGGCTTAAATACCATCTGCTACTTTATGAAAATAATATTCTGTATGACTGTTGTTACTGCCATTAAAGATCTGTGCCAAAATTCCCATTAACTTATTTCTTGAATTATCCCTCTGCATCATCATCATCCCTTTGCACTCTAAAGTGTAGCTTTCTACTTGTGTTATTTATAAGAGCCTTAACTGTGTAACTCTAAAATATCCCTTCAAAATACGTAATCTTAAATCTCCTTGTTTATTCGGTGGATCAACTTAGCCCACTTAACTCTTGCCCTATTCTTTTCCCAAATAAAACCTTTCAACTATATTAATTACTATCCACAGCTTATCCTGTGGTTGATGAAAATATGTCTGACTTGTGTATAAAAAAAAAAGGGACGAAAAATGAAAGTTATGGACTCAACATAACTATGCATATGTGTTGTCCATTTTCATTCTTCGTCAATGAATGGGTCTCAAATCCAATCTCGGATCCAGCTTGGCCACATTTGCTTTAGACTCACAGATTTGACTCTTGAGCTCCTCCCTTTACTCATAATGTGTCAAAACCCTGTAATACCTCAGATCGAGTTTGGTGCTTTCAAAGAAAGACTTGTTACAGCCCAAATAAAAGGAAAAAATAAAGAAACGATAGAGATTCAAACATAAACAAAGGCTCCAATATGCATATCAGGTCACTCCCAAAATAAAACGTGGGAAGGAAGTTGAGGAAGAATGAAAATAGACAACACAGATGCATAGTTATGGTGAGTACATATTTGATGTTGTCATTTTCATTCATTCCTCAGTGACAATCTTTGGTGGCCCTCATGGAAGGATATTCCAGAGTACCGCAGAACCAAGGCAGCTCTGAAATGAGATCCAACTTGTAATGAACAATAAAGGTATGGGCACTGGACTAAGTGGATGCAACACAAATGTCATTGATGGAGGCTCTGGACCAGAAAACAGATGAAGTAGACATAGATCTCATGGAATGAGCTTTTGGAAGTCATGTGCCAGCCTTCCCCACAAGTGTCTGTGTGGTTGTATAAACTCTTATCTCAAAGTGTGTGCGTGTCAGCTACTTGGGCAGGGACACAAAGCACTGGTTGGACAGAGAGGGTGCTGGAGATTTTAGCTTGCCTAGCTAGGCTGAGATCTGGACCCTATAGCTGTGCCAATGGGGGGGTCTTATTGGGGACCTGGAGAGCAAGGGATCAACCAGCCCCGAACTGACTGATCTTGGTGTGCTCTTTAGGGAAATTGCACTTTACTGTATGTATTTGTTATCTTTTCCTCATATTTGTGATGCCCTCTCTGTTGTCAGTGGTGAGGATTGAGGCTCCTTGATTGCTGGGCCAGGGCATGGGCATCACAGGGGAAATTAGGGCAAAGAACCTGCTGCACTTGTTGAGGGGAGAGGCAAACAGATCACAGCAAGGTTGACCTCATCGACGAAGATCCTCTCCACCACTGGATGATCCCATCTTTCTTAACAAAAACATTAATTTGGTAAAATCTTTACAAACATTTACCTTTAGCAAACGTAATAGAAAATGCCAGTGTCAGACCCCCTGACTGAATTCCAGCCTAGCCAGCTACATCAGCAAGGCTAAATGATCTGATATAATTAAACTCAATACATTTCAGTTTTGAAAAGGCGGATAAGCAATGCAACATAATTACTGAACGTAAAACAAAGAAGTTTGACAAAGACAACAAGAAATATTTAGAAAGTAAAGCCTATCCTATTCCCTCTAGTAAACAGTTGTATAATCATAATAACGGTGATGAGGATATTCTTGACAGGCAAGAAAATGGAGATGGCTCAGATGATGTCTCTGTACAAAAGCTTTTTCTAAATTTTCTTCTTTTGAGGTGGTCTCAATGACTGGCAAATCAATCTTCCCACTAACAGGTCAACTCAAATAGATACGATCAATGGATAACACAAACACATTATTCCAGTCACCAACAACATCGGAGATCGAGAGGACATCGCTACAAGAAATTACTTTGAACAGTCTGTAACATCCGAACACTTTTTCGTCCTTAATGCTAGTAAATAAAAGTGACTTTAAAATGCTTAATTATAATCACCTAGATGCAACTTCAACTCATATTAGCCTGTTCAAATGAGGACTCACATTTGTTCCATCTTTTACAGCTGATAAAGCACAATTCTTGATTGATATGAATTTGTATCCTTGACAGTTACATGTTTTTACTTTTGTTTGATAATCATAATGATGGCACCAATATACATTTGATCTTAAAAAGAAAAAGTTGTTTTAATCCACCATTACATGCATCTTTAGTGTTTGAATGTGGTTGTGAAAGGGATATAATAATGCTGTGCGTCTCCAATCAGAAAAACAAGTTTTTTAATCTTGCACAGGAGGAATTGTTAGTTTTGGTCAACTTATCCAGAGATAGCCCATTAAGAATAATGAAGCTCAATAAGGGTAGATGCCTTCTTATAATGAAAAGGTTGGACTATTATATGAAGATGCAAGACGATATTCTGACTTTTATGTGAGTGCTTCTAGAAATAAGATCACTACTGCATACTGTCAGATCAATGCTTTTCTTCTCTTAGCTATTAATGCTGAATTGTTTAAATTTTCACATGTTCCTGATACACTTTTTTTCAGAAATTTTGAGTATCTCGAAGATTTATAAGTATATTTTAATCCATGTTTTAGACGGAAGGCTTTGGTGAGGGAATCTGTTACAGAATTTATGGCACTGCTTGCTGATACAAACTAAGAGGAATTTGATTTTTAAGAGTTTTGAACATGTAGTAAAAGATTATTGGCATTTTTGAAATGTCCATCACATATTAATTTTAATAGTGATTTCCTTTTGGTTACAGCTGATGTTAAGAATTTGTACATATTCATTCATTATAAGCTGGGTTTAGAATGCTTTACAAAGATGGTTACTCAATACAAATTTTTAACAGACACTGACACCTGTCTGATTGAATCCATTAAGGAATTGACCTTTACTAACAATTTTTTGTTTTTCCAAGGTAAATATTTTTGATAACAAACAGGGGTTGCTATGGGGGCTGCTTCTGCCCCTATGCTAAATTTGTTTGTTTGGAAAATAAGTTTGTTTTTACTAGTGAATTTTTCCCTTTTATACATCTATACCCATGTTAGATTATTTTTTTTTTTGTTATGGACATGCTCATGAGATCAGCTGTATGCATTTTGCTAATATATGGAGACCACTACATATTTTTAAGTTTTTCTTATGAGTGTTTGGAAAGCAGCATCCATTATTTAGATTTATTAATTACTAAAGATGTTTGTGCACAATGTTTTCAACATACTGTTTCCGGAAAATCAACATTTTCTAATTCTTATTTATTTTTTCTGGCTGTCATCCTTATAACTATAAAAAAGTTTAATCAAGGAGCAACTGATTCGATTATCTAGATTCATTTCTGAAGATGATATTTTCTTAACAGAAAATTAGTTTAAGAAATTGTTTTTGGTAAGAAAATACTCAGATGCATTACTGAATTTTAACATGGCCAATGTTGTCCAGGAAAGACATTCTAGGTTTAAACCTATTCTCTTAGGAAGTGACTTTTAACATTTTAGGCAGCATGAGAATATAAATATGACAGCTGCCTTTATTACTGACTTTTCTGCAGATTCCATTACTATTACAACTATACTATATGAGAAATGGGATAAAGGTTTTGATGAAGCTCTTAAGACCATATTAGGACTACAACCCAGCACTGCTTTTAGAAGGAATAAGAACCTTAAGAATTGTTTTGAGAGCTCAGATACAGTAAATGTAAACAATGATGATACATTTATGATGGTACTAACACTATTGTGGTTGGATGTCTATCCCATGTCCTACGCAAGGTAACTGTAACTCTAAAGCAGTTGTTTCCATTGCTTAGTGCCGGACCTGTGATTCTCACTATGTCAATAAAAATGAAAGACATTTAAAAGATACAATTTATGAGCATTATAACATTAAGCAATGTAAGAATAATAAACTGTTTAGACATTTTGTAGACAGTAAGAATTAAAATAATTTTTTTTTTTTTTTTTTTTTTAACTACTGATAGAGTTGTTCAGAATGAAAGAGGTGGTTCCTAGAAATTAAAACTGAAACATTTTGCTTAAATACCTTTTCACTGCCAGGACTTGATTATTGCTCTATAAATTCAAGTCTGAAATTAAGATCCTTAATTATTACTGAAGTTCATTTTACCCAGTTATTTCTTACAGGAAATACATTTTTCATGTGTGTGTGTTTTTACTGGTTGCTTTATCTCACATGATTACATAAACATACAATTTTTTAAAGTTGTTTGGTAGTTCCTGATGTTAGCTTTGATAAAGCCTCTTTCATTTGTGGGACAAAAGCACTCAACTAAATTAATAAACTTTTTTTTTCTATGCTCTATGGAAGTGTCGTCTTAAGTGAGGACACTGAGGTTGGTCGTGGTTAATGGTATTCCCTCCATATTTATTTGCATATACGTGTGCTCCTGAGACACACAATTCTAAATTGCCTTGCCCAGTTATCAGCTGACAGAAAAATATGTAAACTCCTTGTTGTCACATCCTCCCATGTACAGAATTCCCCACCACTTTTGAAAAAATATCATCTCATTTAAAATTTTGCTCATTTCCATTAAATTAGACCTTGGGAGATAATACATACTGGCAAATTTATCTTCTCTTCATTTCAATATCTCCTAATCAAATTAAATATTACTTCCCTATTAGGTTTTCGTCCTCTATTACAAAGGAGGCTCCACAACTCACCTACTTCTTGCTCATTTATAACTTCTGTAACAGCCTTCTTTAAATCCCACTCTTGGTGGCTTATTATGCTGAATCATTTAAACACATTTCTTAAAGCATTACCTGATGTGGCCTATATTTTTTGTAATGCATATTAACACTTATTTCTTATAATTTTAAGTTAAGACATAATTGCTTACTTCAACCAGTTTTAATGTTAACAGTTTTCTTTCCTTTTTTAGGTTTTACTCCATTCCCTCTGGCTAGCATGTATAATTTCCACTTGGAACATAATCAAAAGCACATTCTGGTTTCTCATTCTAATGTTCAGATTCTTACCCATATTTACTCCCCACTTCTCACTTAAACCAAATATTTAGAGCTGTAGACAAAACTACATTATTTTTCTCAGGTGAGCACAGATGCTCAGATTAGTCTCACACAGAATCTACCTCTTCTACTGTCTAGGCATCACACCTTCATTTGCTTGCCTCACAAAACATCTTCACTAACAGTTCTCTTGCAGAACACTGTCTATCACAAGGAAAATGTATATCATTTAGTATGGTATCCCCCAAATAACTTCTCTCTAAATATTCATCCTATCCTTAAACTGTTTAGGCACTTTTAACTGTCTTAAAAGCAAAAAAGTTAACATCACTTATTTCTTATTTATTCTCCAACAACTTATTGCTCTGTTCAGATATTTCAACTCCATGCCTGTTTCACAGTCCCTCACATGCAGATCAGTGAAATGCTTCAACTTTTATACCTGCTTCAGTTTCCCTCCAATTCTGTTCATTCTTTCTCAAATTTACAGTGTGCATGTGTGTGTGTGTGTGTGTGTGTGTGTGTGTGTGTGTGTGTGTGTGTGTGTGTGTGTTTCTGTCAAGGACAGATTTGTAGCTTTGTCACTTTAATTTGGTTTATTTTTTTAATGCTGTACTTCCACTTTACTAAAATAAACACTGCCCCTATTTAAGGTGGTTTGAAAGCAATGACTAGATCTCCCTCACGCTGCACTTAAATCAAAAGCTGTTTAGTCATCCAGATTTAGTATCACAATCGGCAATGACAAGGTACAGTGATGCTCGTAAGAGGAATGATTCCTACCACCTATCAACCAAACTGCTCTCTTTTCCCACTAGTCCCACTCTCTTGCTTAAAGTCTGCATATAGAGTCATTATTCATTTACTGTGAATGACAACATACCAAGAATATCACAAATGGCTTTTCTAAGCCAATAAACCCTTCTGTTTCCGTTTTGTGATTTCTTACAGGTATAGAAACAACTACTCACATTACAATACCCCCTTACCCTTTTTCAAATAGAAAATACTTATTTACAGAAATAATAACTTGGTATGCTCTCTACTCTTGTTTCTGTTTAAATTATGTTGCACTTCATCTTGAATTCCTTTAACAGAAGTGCAGGTAAGTGCAACAGTTTAATTCCCACATTTTATTTCTCACTGATCAAGCTTCTCTATGCCACTCTTAAAGTTTTCTCTTGAAGACAGGGAAGGGCTTCAGTGGCATATTTTCTGATTACCCCTTTGGATTTTCAGTACATATTGATGAGCCAAGGGCATTCCCTCACTAGAACATTTACCAAGTCATGTTGTTTCTCTGGAAGCTTAAAATCTTGACAGTTGCTATTTTACTACCCAGAAAATCTTTAGCACCACATGGAAGAAAACTCTGATGGTGTCTAGATAAAGCATCTTGAAGTTTAGTATTGTTTCTCTGAATAATTTCATCACAGGTATAAACTGATTAACTATATATGTCCTGTGTTCCCTAAGTAATCATCTTTCATAAATACTAGGGAATTGCTAATCTTTAGGATCTTACCAGTTTGCTATGACTTTGACAGTATTAGTTCTTCCTGCTAAAGAGTCTAAAATCTTACCAAAGCTAGTCTATGTCTTTTAAGGGTAGTAACTGTACTACAGACGGACAACCAAGGAGCCCTTTCTACAGTTTCTTGAAGAATGTTTGCCTAGATATAGCTGAAGTGAAAAATAAAGCAAGTTGTTTACCAGGTATTTTAGTAGTGACAGATTTATTTAATTTGGTTAAGCTGTCTAAGAGTAATAAAGTAAATTTTTGCAGTGTGTTAGATTAGGGACTTCCATTTTAAAGTAGTTATTAGACATTAGATAGGCTAAAGGGTAAAATCAATTGTCCTTCATTTATGCATAAAAACAGTTAAGCAGAATGAAAGGATAACCTTGCTGGTCAATAGTTTATTAGAAATGAAAGATAAGCATAAAGTGTGCAGACAGAATGTTCTTTTCTCAAGGGAAAGATACAATATTGCCAGCTACAGAATGCTCCTTAATGGAATGTTAAATCAAGACCAAGCCTGGAAACCAAGGGAACCAACGCTAAGAGGCCATGCAAAGCATCACAGGTTTTCACATACAGTCAGAGAAGTCAGTTAGTTCGACCTGTTATTACAGAGAAGATTACAGACACTCGAGCCTGAGTACAGAAAACAGGTCAAATAAAGACTACATTAGTTTCTGTTGTTCAGGACAATAAGAACATGATGTGCAGTAACTTTGAACACTAATTGTTTATCAGCACTGTTAATGAAGACAGTATTCGGACAGTGTGAACATATAAAGTCTTACTGAATGAACTAGTGTTTGGAGAATTCATTTTGAAAAATACAGAAGACTTGGCCCATAAAGGAGAGAATGGCACCTAATCAGCATGAGTTTGGGTAATTAACAGATAAAGACTTTTGTTCTCAGTCTCATTACAGTGTTTCCAGCTAATTACGACACAGTACAGTCTTATCAATTCTTACATTGGTGAGCCACTATGACAACCTTGCATCAGCAGTCAGATAAACATCTACAGAATAGCAGTGTTTCGTTGAACTTCATGTGTTCTACAGACTACAAAATAGCAGTGTTTTCTTTCCAGTGCAACACTCTGTGTGTTTCATTCAACTAGATGTGTTCTACAGAGTAAATCAGCCTTATCAAAAAACTTCAAGAAAAAACAGTTGCAGTAAGTAACCCTTTAAGTATAGTTTTACTGCAGTAGCCGGTTTAACAGTTTATAGTGACAGCAAATGTTTCATAACAGACTTTTCATCACCATACCAGTGTTTTTCCATAAATAAAGACTGTGAACTCTATACAGAATAAGCCATAAATGATGGCACTACAGTTTCTCATTACAGGAAAGACTTTTCAGTAAAACAGCACTACTTCACACGCAGAAAACAGACACAGCACACATGCACAAAATGCAGCTGTTAACCGAAGTGCACAGGACTCATGTTTACTTCAGAAAAGCCTCAACCAACTTTAGCAGATAATTACTAAATCAAAGCAGTGTTCCTTCAGAACATAAGACATTATCCAGTTAACAGCTATCTCCATGAACTCTGAAGTTTCTACTGTGACGTCAAGCAGCCAAAAAAGCAAGAAAAAGGTTAATAAGTTTCAGACAATGGCACACATTCTTCCAAGTCTATAAAGTTATGTAAGACTTTATATGCACCTTTAGTTAACAGCTCAAAAAAGTTTAAATTTATGCTAAAAAAAGTTTAAATTTATCAGTAAAAGTTTCCATACCTGTTGTATAAACATGTCAAGTAATACTGCTACAGTTAAAGCATCAGTAAATATTTGGTTTCATTTTAAAAATGTTCTCTTACAGTTAAAGGTTATTAGTTCAAGAATGTTAAATATGTCTAAACACAAAAGGTTTAAATCACAGAAGCAAGCTAATGAGTCAGTTTCTGTCAGTATGGTCTCAAACAAACCTAAATGCTTCAAGCACACACAATTCAACATAATTTCAGTTGTATTATAGTTTCACATACAGATGTTCAGAATGCAATACATGTAATTCAAAATACAGAATTATGTTGCATTATTAAACATACACATGCCAACACAGTCAACGTACATAACATGCAGGCAATGTCTCAAGTTCATATTACTTCGACTAGTTTCTTATTTTCAGAATCAAGTGCAATGTTTGCAATGAAGGGAGATGACAGAAATCAGAGTGCGGATTTTAATAAAGTAAATTCCAGTATAACTGAAGAACATACTTCAGTATTAAGTAAAAGAACACATTCCATAGCTATCTGTAAAGATCAGAACATTTATCTGTCATTGTTTAAGGTCAAAAGAAACAACATTTCATTGTTTACAGACAAATCAATTTCAGTTACACATAGATCTTTATTAAAATACACAAATGCAGTTTTGCCAGGAGGATTTAAAAGGTCAAAGATTACAGCAGCTAACAGTTCAAAGTGTAGCAGCTCTGTACTAGGTATAAACACGTCATTTGAGTTGTATGCTGTTTTAGACTTCAGTGACAAGATTTGTGCAAATGTAAGGATTTTAAAGAATTGGTTACAACAGGAACATGCAGATTTATGGGTTAAAGATGAAATAAATTCCAGTTCAGCTGACACAGCTGAAGTGTTCAGAAAGATACATCGGGTGTGGCCAGTTAGGAAAAAAGGGTAACCGTATATATCTCTATGTCTAGTACGGTATATTAGAACAGTCAAATTAATTAGCAGAATAAAGGGTTTACAGTTACAGATTTGGCAAATGAGTTTTCTGCATTATTGTTTTGTTTAGCAGTCATTTGTTAAGAGCTTTGTATTAAAGCATTGCAATGCATAAACAATATCGTAATACAGACAGAAACAAAAATAATGTTTGCTAGTTTACAAAATGTAAAATTTAAAGTCAATGCTACATTGTAAAAGTGACAACACAGTTAAGACTTCAGATCCTACGTATAACAGAATACATCATATAATCAGTTTGACATTGTATATGTTTAGTATGGAGATGGCAGTTTGTCAAGCACATAAACTCAGATTTCAGCCATCTTTGCAAGCTGAATTAAAGACAGTACTATCCATTTAATGCATTTACAGTTTTACTATTTATCCAAAAAAATTGTAGGCAGTAAGGGGATGACAAAACATTTTTTGGCCTTGAGCTTAGGGCCATGGTTCTGACACCAGTTGTTGGTCTCAGTGAGGCCTTTCTGCAGGATGTCAACATCACTTGGGGAGTTAATAATAGCTCCCAGTCTGTAATCGTCCGCAAACTGTGTCAGCCAGAGTCCTACGTGTTGGCCTGGCCTTCAATCAGAGAAGAAGATACCAAACAGGAGAGGACCAAGGACAGAACCCTGTGGGACTCCACTCATGGCTGGTCGGCAGTCTGACATGGAGTCAGCTACTTTCGCACTATGGGTTCTATCTGTGAGCCAGTTTGCAGCCCACCTAGTGATATAGGGGATGATGCCAGCTTAGTGAGTTTTTCTATGATTCCTGAGTGGGGGAATGGTATCAAAAGCCTTGGCCAGATCAAGGTAGGCAGTATGAACCACCTTGCCTTCATCCACAGCTCTGGTGATGGACTCAAAGATGATTTACCCTTCACAAAACCAAATTGTGTGGGATCCAGAGTTTGGAGATTCTCTATATCCTTGTTTATTAGATCCACGACGATGCGTTCTTTAGCTTTGCATATCAGACTCATCAGGTTAATGGGGGCGATAGTTCCCAGGGTCTGTAGTCCCTTCTCCTTTGCGGAGAGTAGCAATGCGTCTTTTGGTAGGGACAAAGCCTGATGTGAGGCTGTGACTGAACAGGGCACACAGGTGTGGAGCCAGTTCACTCTGTGGTTCATGTAGAACACAGCCACAGATATTGTCAGGTCCCACAGAAGCTGTATTGTCAGGTCCCACAGAAGCTGTATTCTTGGCCTTGGAAAATGCTGTTGTAACTTGTGCAGCAGTAATACTGGGTGCCTGTCAATCTACTGGTAATGTGATTGGTCCTTTGGATGGGGGTAGTAAATGTGGCACTGAATCATTTGGCCAGTACACTGGTAATATCTGTTAGCTCTGTATAGGAGGTACCATTGAGCAGTACCTCACAGCAAATCTGGGCATTGCCTTGGAGATTCTTTACATAACTATAGAAGGCCTTGTGGTTATCTTTACTATCTGCTCAGGAACCATCGAGAGGATCATAATGGAACTCATAAATAAAGACATAGGGAACTTGCAGACTTTGGATCCAACCCAGTTTGGCTTTGTCAAAGGCAGATCCTGCCTCTTAAACTTGGTTGACTTTTTCGAGACAGTCACCAAGGCCATTGATGAGGGAAAGGCAGTCCATACAGCCTACCTCGACCTGGCAAAAGCCTTCGACACAATACCCCACTCAGGTATCATCAAAAAACTCATCAGCTTGAATGTAAACCCATACATCACAAGATGGGTTGCAAACTGGCTAAGCGACAGAACCCACAGGGTCAGAGTTGCTGGAGCCATGTCAGACTCAAAGCCTGTCACAAGTGGTGTCCCACAAGGCTCAGTCCTGGGTCCACTCTTGTTCAGCATCTACTTTTCTGAAGTACAAGCAAACAGAGGAGGGTTATGGCTGACAAAGTTTGCAGATGACTGCAAACTGGGCGCCATAGTCGAAAACACATCTGACACAGATATCCTCCAGAAGGGCCTCACAGAAACGGATAACTGGTGCCAGAGCCATGGCCTGAAGTTAAACGCCAAAAAATGCATAGTCATACCCTTCGGGAAAAACAAGGTTACCCCTAGCTACCATATAGGTGACAATCCACTGAGCACAGAAAAAGTCATCAGGGATCTGGGGACCCAAGTTGACAGTAGTCTTCTGTTGACACTCATGTTGCTAAAGTAGTTAGGAAAACCTTCTATATCGCCCACCTGACCATGAAGGGATTCACATCTAGATCAAGGGAGGTCATCGTCCCCCTGTACTCATCACTCATTAGACCTATGATTGAGTACAATGCCCGTTCGAATGTATCTGACCAGACACCTGATGCAGCTTGAAAGGCCCCAAAAGTTCCTCACCAAAAGGATAAAGGGTCTCAAAAATATGTCTTATGCTGCCCGACTGAAAGAACTCCAGCTTTATTCAGTCTCATACCGCTTGCTCAGAGGTGACCTGTGCCTGACATATAAGGCCATGTCAAACCCAGATTTGATGAATATGCTTCACCTCAAAAATCTAGATCCCTCAGAACCACAAGGGCGGAGACTTAAACCTTGACACGGTTATAAATAGAACGTGCTGGAGGGACAGATTCATCACCCAGAGACTCCCTATGCTGTGGAACAAAATCCCGGTACATGTGAGGCAGAGCACCTCGCTGGCCTTGTTCAAGAGGAATCTTGACCAATGGATGGGAGATCGCAGATATACCCCAGGGATTACTTCAGTGTCACTGCTTGACAGAGGCACAGAAAAATGATAGGCATAGTTTTTATTCAAACTAAAGGGGTGGCGAAAGCCACATAACTATGGGCTAGGCTTATAAATGCCCTTGGGCAGATAGCCTAGTATGAACCTATGAACCTATGCTGCAATTCTGTTTTCATAGCTAGCTTTAGAGGATTTGATGAGGGATCTCAACATTTTGTTGAGGCTGACAAGGGAGTTTTTCCAGTCTTGGGACTTCACCTTATTCTGCATCCATTTCTCCCTTCTGTTGTAGAGTTCATTTATGGCAGGGGACCACCAGATTGGCTTCCTTTTTTTGGAGGAGAGCATCTTGGTTCTATTTGGTATGGCGAGATCCATGCATTTGTGTACGTGTTCGTACAGTGCATTGGTGTATGATTCAGCAGTCATGCAACTATTCTTCATTTGCATGGGTGCTGTGAAGTTAGCCACCTCTATTTTTAAAAGTTTTTCATGGTGGTTCCTTTGTGGGGAGTGTGCGAGGGATGTGGATTTCCAAGGTGACTAGTTTGTGGGTTGCAGCTAACCAGGTAGGAGCTGACTACCGTGTAGAGCAATGGTCATCCATGTTAGTAATGATGAGGTCAAGGATATTGCTACCTCTAGTGGGGGTACACTGACAAGAACAAGAACAAGCTGGTCCAGGGCATTGGAATTAATGGATTCCAGGAAACGTTGGGCAAGTGTATTGGTACATGAGTAGCTTTCCCAGTTAATGGACGGGGTAGATGAAGTGGCCCAGTATGAGAGGGTTAAAGTTGGACCCTAATATTCTCCAGGGTCCTTAGTAACGTGGAGTGAGAGTCTTGGGACATGAATGATTGGGGACCTATAGCAGGCTACTTCCTGAATCGCTGTCTTACTCAATGTTAGCTGCACGTGAAGTATCTCTGATGCGTTATGTTGGGCTACCAGTCTGGAGGTGTGTGCATCCTTTATGAATATGGAAACAGAAGGACACAGATACTGGATCCCCTTGGAATGACACCAGAAACTTAGCCAATTGTTGAAATGAATAATTTTCTGCTTATAGTGTAGTATCATTCTGGGTGATGGTAGGATGCTGCTCAGGCCTAGGGTCATACCTGCCTGGGCTACATAATCTGAGAGCTCCTCCATGTCTCTTTTTCATGTAGTCCAGGGAGGTACATCTCAGGTCATTCACACCAACATGTACAATGACAGTTCATATTTGTACCTGTTTTTGAGGGACCTGAGTGCGTGCGTTATGTGGTGGTTCCTGGCACCAGACAGGACTGTTACTTTCTCCTTATTCAACCTAGTGAGTGGGACATCAGTGTGCCTCACTATCGAGTTATCTATGACTAGTGTGTTGGGCATGCTGTTTTGCCTTAGGGGCTTTGGATGAGTTGTACACTCTGTAGGAGAGTTGTGTGTCTCGTGATTAGTGTTGTGTTGTGGTGGTCGAGTGCGTTTCTGCCTTGGAGGCCTTTGCTGTTTGGGTATATTTTTATTGAGAGCCTCAGTGAAGGTGGGTGTGTGGTTTGTGTTTTTATGTGAAGGTAGTGCTGGTGTGTGTTCTGGAAGGCTACGTGTTCCATGTGGTGTGGAGCAAGTGTTGACCTTCTCCTCTTGACCAGCTATTCCAGTCTTGGCTGGAGAATGCGTGGCTTCCAATTTTGGATATATAAGTGCATCTCTCACAAGTCTGAGTGTTGGGAGGTAAGAGGAGAGGATTGTCAGTGTACATGAGGCAGCTGATACATTGCCTCAGGATGCCCACGTTCACCAGGTTAATAGGAGAAAGCACAGGGAATTGAGCTTTAGACATGCCTGGAGGATTGGAATTAATAATAAGCACTGGAGCTGTTTCGTTGTAGAATGTTTACTGCTGGTAGCACTTTTGTGTGCTACAATAATTGCTACCAGAAGTCTGGTAAAGTGCTAAACTAATAAGCTAGTAAAAGTGCAGGAGAGGAGAGAACTAGCAGATCCAAGGGAAAAATTGAATAGCTCAGAAGCTTACAAACAGTCCTGGATACAGCAAATCTGTATCTGGACTAGACTAGTTACAGGAAAGGCAGAAACCAAGCGCAAACGCGGGCTTTTATACCAGAAAGTTGAAAGATATGGAAAAACTGCCCAAACGGACAATAAACTACAATTTCTGGGCCAAAAACCACTCCTATTGTGGTAGCTAGGCTACCTAGTGCTCACCACTCCCACTAATATGCTAGAAGGCTTCACACCAACACAGAAATGTTTGGGGGGGGGGGGCTCAGAAGCTTACAGAGAGTCCTGGATACAGCAAATCTGTATCTGGACTAGACAAGTTACATGAAAGGCAGGAAACAACCTTAGAACTTTTCTTTTAAATAGAAAAACAGCTAAAACAGCACTAAAACAACTCATATGCAATGCTAGCTAGAACACTTGAGATGCAGCAATATTAAAGCAAATACCGTTTAAATAAATGCAATTTATTCAAACGGTTTTCTGAACGGAATTCAATTACTGTTTTCTTCAACTCTGAACAGTTAAAAAATGCCAAAAATGTACTTATCAGCTCTATATTTCCAGATTGTTTGAGAAGCATACAGAACACAAGGAGATTCTAGCAATGGTAGATTTTTTTTTTAAGTAAAGTGGAAAGGGAGAAAGGAGGAACAGAGATAATTCAAGGTTAAGAAACTAAGTGAGCTGGCCTACTCAAATGTTCTCTCTGTATATGACATAATGGCACTAGACTGGGAGGAGTGTCCCAGATCAAATTTAAAGTAGGGGCAGGCAACTGCAAAGCCACGAAGTATAAGAACAAGATACCAATAGGGAGGGAGGGTGGAAAACTAAATGACTTATATGATACACTCCTTGGCAGGAAATCAGAACAAACAAACAAATGCTTAACAAATGGAGAAAATTTCCAGTTAGTACCTCACACACAGTGAAACTATCTAGAAAAGATTTACAAACAGTGTGAAACAAAAAACCTTATTTATCAGGCCCTGTGAGGCAGACAATTTTAATACAACCATGCAGATTAGTTTATAGCTATAAAATACAGTAAAAAGTATGCAGTAGACAATAAAAGGTGCTGTAAATATCTAGAATAAGAAATAACTAGTAAAAATAAGCAAAAAAAAAGAGAAATTGGGTGGAGTTTCACTCACATTAACAGTATGTTAAACTCTATGGGTCACAAAACAAAATGTAAAAAGTTCAACAGTTAAGTTAAAGTCGATTTTACACAGTTGCAGAAATGCACAGCGTTGCATTACTGTTTAGTTTCATTTGAGATTATCAGTTTGCTTATGGACTTGCAAGTGTTTATTTGCAGTAAATTTTTATTTCATGCAGAAAATGTCAATAAAGTCAGCACAGATCAGTTTATAGTTGCTAAAGCTGTAAATGTTTATTTCATGCGGAAAAATGTAAATAAATTCTGGGCAATAAACAATGTTATAGTTGTAAAAGATGCAAATGTTATTTTAAGGACATAATACTACATACAATCAAGAACTTTAGTCACCCAGCCTTGCACAAGAAATGAAAAGATGAGGTTAAAAAGGCCTAGCTACTTCGACATTAAAGCAGGCGTTCCTTTACCTGATCAGTGACTGGGACAATGCAGAGTAAAATTTGGCAAGAGCTGTGGTACAGAAGTTGACTGTCTGTGTTTCAGTTATTTTTTCAATGTTTGTTTAAAGTTAAAATGCATGACTTAAGGTATGTATGTTCTCAGACAGTTATTTAACAGTATTAATTTTCAGTTTATATATGTTCAGTGTTCTCATGTTTTCAGACAATTGTACAACAGTACTAGTTTCAGTCTACTTAACAGTATTAATTTTCAGTTTATATATGTTCAGACAATGTTCTCATGTTTTCAGACAACTGTACAACAGTACTAGTTTTCAGTCTATCTGTGTTCAGACAATCAAAAAGTTGATGTTTTCAGACAATTGTACAACAGTACTAGTTTTCAGTTTGTGTTCAGCCAATAGTGACAGGAAAACAGATTTAATTTATGTCTTCAGACAGTTTTATAGCAGTACTAGTTTCAGTTTATGTTTTTATCTAAGTACAGGCAATACTGACATAAATATATTAATAGTTTAGTCTCCAAAATATAACAATAACAGATTTCAGTTTATCTGTGCTCAGACAACACTGTCAAAATGTTCTCATGTTTCAATTTGTCAGCAGTTCTAGTTTTCAGTCTATGTTCAGACAATACTGACAAAAAGTACTAATATAACATGTACCAGTTTCAGTTATGCTTTTATCTGTGTTCAATTAACACTGGCAAAAGATATTATTTTAGTATTAGTTTAGTTTCTAGAATATACACCGCTATTTTAATTGTTCAGTATAAGCTAATGTAAATTTCAGTCAGGATTCAGAATATAATATTCATATTCAGCTATGTGTTCAGTACACTACATTTCAGTCAAATCTCAAAACATAAAATAATACACAGTTACTTTTATTCATTTTATTTATTTATTTATTTTATTTATTTGCTGTTGGTTAACCAGGATGGTCCATTGGGCCAAGTGAACCCATTTTCAATGGAGTCCTGGGGAGAAAAGCTCCAACAAGAATACATGTTACAGAGATATACATTACAGAGTATACAACTCATGGCAAGGTAAAGTTTTACAAACAGTAGAATTAATCACGAAAATAATGATAGAGTGTAGTTATATACATTTTTTTGTTCACATTCTTCACATTATTCAGTCATTAGTTTAAGAGTAAAGTAACACAATTACATTATTTAGTCATTAGTTAAAGGTAAAGTGACAGACTTATTTTTTACAGGCTTATTAAAATAAATTATCTGAATAATAGACAGTAATAGTTATTCAGTATACTCAAGGTATAACATGGCAGACGTAAATTAAGTAATTTACAAATTACAGAACACTTTACAAGACACTTACAGAAAATGCAAAGGTATAGACTTGAAATACAGAAATAAGAAGTTATGTACCTACCATAACGTTCCATGTTAGTTGTCTTCTCTCGCCTTCTTTCTTGCTTGATGGGTTCGGAGCCGATCCCTCGGCTCCGACTCGGCACTTGCTTTAGCTCGAGAACTCCTTTTACCAGCTCGAGGCAGCCCCATATCCCATGATGCAAGGCAGGAAGTACCCAGATCTCGTTTGTTGACAAAGGGCAATAACACCAAGCATAAACAATACTTCCCAAAGGAAGAAGAAACTTACAAATGGAAAAAGGACCAGGTCTGAATGGTCTTTAGTATTATAGTTTCTTATACAAGGTCTGTCCAGGCCAGGGGGAAGGAGGGAGGGTCGCAAGAAAGAAGGCGAGAAGACAACTAACATGGAACGCGTTATGGTAGGTACATAACTTCTTAATGTTAAGTTGTCAATCTCGCCTTCATTCTTGCTTGATGGGACAGCGTCCTAGCACCTCTATCCTGGGTGGCTCAATGGAACAAACTCTTGAGGACTGTAGAGCCAAAACTGGCTCTGTCCCTGGAGGCCAAGTCCAATTTGTAATGGGAAACAAAAGTGTGAGGAGTGGCCCAAGTGGCGCTGCACAAATAGTGTCTAAAGGCAGTCTAGCTTGAAAAGCTGTAGAAGTAGCTAAACTCCTAGTTGAATGTGCTTTAGGTTTTGAGCACAGCTGTTTTCCCCTGATCATATAAATTTCAGTGATGACCGAAGAAAGCCATCTGGACAAAGTCACTTTAGAAACAGGAAGGCCTTTTTATTATCCGCATAGGAAACAAAAAGTTGATCAGATTTTCTAAATTTTTTGTTCTGTCCAAATAATATCTGAGCTGACGGTGGACGTCAAGATAATGTAGCTTTTGTTCAGCTCTATCTGAATAGTTAGGAAAAATACAGGAGATCAATAGATTGATTCAGATTGTTTTTCAAGCGACCTTAGGTAAAAGGATGGATTAGTTCTCAAAGATACTCTGTCTTTGTGAAAAATCAAATAGGGGTCGAACCGAAGAGCATGAAGTTCAGACACCCTCCTGGCAGATGTAATAGCCACTAGGAATAAAGTTTTCCAAGAAAGATATTTCAGGGAACAAGAAACAGCTGGCTCGAAAGGGGAAGAATCAAGGATGTCAGCACTAAATTTAAATCCCACTGAGGAGGAGGATTCCTGATTGGAGGCTTTAGTAGGAAAATTCCTTTCAAAAGGCCCTGCAGAGCCTATGGGACATAATATTATGATCTGCTATCCCGACATGAAAATTAGAAATAGCAGCCAACTGAACTCTGACTGTGGAAGAAGAGGAGCCTGCATGGAAAATCTCTGCTAAGAAGTCCAGAACTGCCTGAACAGGGGCAGTAAAAGGATCAATATTTTGGGCCTTAGCCCAATAAGAGAAACGTTCCATTTGCTTGTGTAAATCCTCCTGGTAGAGGATTTTAGTGAAGCTACTATGATATCTCTAACTGGGTTAGAGATCAAAGGAAGCCTGGCTAAGGAAGGAAGTGGAGCAACCATGCTGTGAGGTTGAGAGAAGGGATTGACCGGTGCAGCTGACCGGATTGGTGAATCAGTAGATCTGGCACTGGGTCCAGATGCCACGGCTGCACCAAAAGGTGATGATGGAGGAACGGAACCAAACTTGTCGAGGCCAGTAAGGGGCAATGCCAATCAATTTGGCTCTCAAACCGGTAGCTTTCTGGATCAGCTGTGTGATCAGCCCAAAAGGAGGGAAGGCATAAAGAAGTCGCTGGGGCCAACCCTCGGTCAGAGCGTCTCTGGGGATGGCCTGATAGAGGAAGAGGCTGAAGAAGTCTGGACATTTGCTGTTTTGGGGAGTAGCAAAAGATCGCAACATGGGCGACCCCATTCCAGAAAAATCTCTTCCGCTATGGATTGCTTGAGAGACCACTCGTGAGGCATGAGAATAGCTCTGCTCAATCTGTCCGCTATAATGTTGGTTTTCCCAGGGATATGCGTTGCTACCAGAAACCGATGAGAGGAGATCACCCATTGCCATAGTCTGAGCGCTTCTCGACACAAGGGGTAGGACTTGGTTCCGCCCTGTTTGTTGATATACCAAACTACAGACATGTTGTCTGTGTGGACTGCAATTGTCCCTACGGGAAGAAAGTCGTTGAGGGCTTGCAACGTTAAAAGCACTGCTCTCATCTCCAGGACATTTATGTGCAGATGGTACTCGAGCGGTTGCCACGTCCATGAACCATCCTGCCCTGATAATGACCCCCACCCGATCAGGGAGGCATCCGTGGTGACAGTGGCTATCGGGGACGGAGGTACAAAGCACCTGCCTTGGTGAACCTGAGACGATGTGATCCACCAAGCAAGATGTTCTTTGCATGTTTGTGTCACCAGAATCTGGTGACGCATTGGGAGTTGCTGGTATGACCACTGTGTGAACAGCATCCACTGAAGGAGGCGCATGTAGAATCGAGCCAGGGAAGAAGAGTGATGGCCGCAGCCATAAGACCTAACACCTTTAGAACCATTCTGGCCTGTACCTTCTTGCTGGCCAGAATGATCCTGACATGAGTCTGAATGTCTGAAACTCTTTGTTCTGTAAGGGTAGCTGACATCCGAACAGTGTTTAAGTTTGCGCCTATGAAGGTAATAGACTGGCAGGGCGATAAGGATGATTTTTCGTAGTTGACTGAGATGCCCAAATGAGAACAAAGGTCTATTGTGTAATCCCTGGCTTGTATAAGCTGATGCCTGGTGGTGGCTGACAGGAGCCAGTCGTCGAGATACGGAAACACCTGGAATCCTTGACGTCTCAGGTGAGCCGTGACCACTGCCATGCATTTGGTGAACACTCTGGGGGCTGTAGTGAGACCAAAGGGCAGGGCTCTGAACTGGAAATGACTGGACCCCATCCGAAAGCGGAGAAATCTCCTGGAGCGTCTGTGAATTTTGATGTGATAGTACGCATCCTGAAGATCTATTGAGCACATCCAGTTGTCCTTCTGTAAGAAGGGTAGAATTGACTGAAGAGTGACCATTCGAATCTTGTCTTCCTGACAGACTTGTTGAGTCTGCTGAGATCCAATATTGGTCTCCAGTCTCCCGTCTTTTTGGGGACCAAAAAGAACCTTGAGTAGATTCCAGGCTCTGAATGGTCTATAACTGGCTGAATGGCTCTTTTTTGCAGTAGTTTTGCGATCTCTAACTCTGCAATGTCCCTCAGACCGGTGGTACATCTGGAAGGGAACTTGAGGGGAAGGGACTTTCCTCGAAAGGAATTATGTAACCCTTGGATATGATCGACTGTACCCATCTGTCTTGAGTGAGGGAATGCCAGGCTTCTGGGTACAGTGATAATCTTCCCCCGACTGCCTCCAAGGAGGGACAGCCGGGCAACACCTCAGGGATGCTGAAAGGGCTTCTCAGGAAGAGACTCCCTGTTGCCCTGATTCTTCGGACCCCCTCTGCCTCTAGAGCGGCGTCTGTTGTTGTTACCCCCTCTGCCACTAGGGGTAAACTGACCACGTGAATCGGCGTGACTCCTTGAGATTTACGGAACCACATCTTCCCACCCTTCTGTCCTTTGGGATAAGGCCTAGAAGGGGTGGAAAACGGACTCCAACAGCAGAAAGAGTCTTGCCGTCCTGCTCACACCTGGTCAAGGTTTCCTTCACCTGAGGGCCAAACAAAGCTGACCCATCAAAGGGAGAATTTGTGAAGGACGCCTTAAAGGGATCCATAAAATCACATAGCCGCATCCAGGCTTGGCGTCTAAGAGCCACACCTGTGCCTGCAGCTCTACTCGCTCCATCAGCAGCATAAGATATTAGCCGCATGGAGGAGTTAGCAATGGAATTGAGGGTTCCTAGCTGCGGCAATCTTTTCTTGGGCCCCTGCAGCTGTAGGATCCTGAACTACTTCTCCCAGCTCCTTCAGGATATCTCTCTGGAGTCTGGTGAAGTGACAAACATAATTCAGCGACGCATAGCAAAGGTCGCTGAGGAAAACATCCGCTTGCCGTACCTATCCATGGTCCTAGAGTCCTTGTTAGGAGGATGGACAGGCACGGAAGGATCTGCAAGTTCCTTTTGGTGGCCGCAGCCACCACCATGGCATCAGCGGGACACCGTTGGTAAGGAATTGTTTGTCACTAGGGGCAGTTATAAATTTAGAAGGCCTCCTAGGGACTGGCTCTACAGAGTCAGGAGCTGTCCACGCCTTCGAGCTATAACCTGCATAAGGGGGTCGAAGGCGGAGACACCCAGGAGGTGGAGGGCCGAGATCCAAACGCCTCTAGGTATACTGACTCATCCTCAGAGGGATTGTTGGTGGGCCAGTTTCCCTCTGTTTCAGAAGTTCTAGGATGTCTGAGAAGGAGACATCCTCAGAGGGGATCTAGGGATCCCTCTGACTCATCAAAGTCAGTATCCGAGTGACAGACTCAGGGAGTCTACATGCTTCCTCTTACAAGTCCTCTTCCTAGGAGGATCTCCCGAAACATCAGGAGAATCCTCGGAAGAGGGGAAATTCCCAATGGGGAAACCTGAGGCGGAGGATCTCTGGGTCCTGTAGCAAGAGAAGTGGCAGAGATGTCAACAGGTACAATAGAGGGAGGAGCTACGGAAGAGACTGCTGACTGATACCAGTGGCCAGTACACTCTTCATCACCTCGAATGCTCCCTCCCAGGCAGGTCCGAGAGACCCCGCTCCGAAGAGCTAGGAACTCCGCGGGCCACCGAAACCCACCTCTCGGAGGCAGATGTCGGAGCCGAGCTCACCAAGGCCGACGCTCCAAGGGGAAGAGCGGGTTCGGACAAGGGTCCGATGCGACTCACGCCGTCGGAGGAGACCATGGAAGCCCGACCACCGAATCCCTCTAAGGAAGAGGAGATAAGAGTAGGGGCTGAAGGAACAGAAGGGGTATCCGTCCTCCAGCCGTAGCAGTAACCATGCCCGAAGACTCCAACTCCAAGCTCTGAGGTAGAGTTGAAGGAGGAACTGTAACGGGGTGTGGACCAACAGTCGCCTGCTGAGACGGACTGTGTAGCATTTGGGCCAGTACCTGTGACTTGAGCAATCTACTGACCACTCTCTCTAGGTCATGGTCTGACAACCTGGATGACCTTGAAGATCGGCTCCGATGGCTCCGTTCGATAGAAGAGGCGAGGCGGGAGCCGAAAGTATCGGCTCCAAGGAAGGGACCTCGACCTCTTCCTGGAAGGGGTCATCGCAGCCGATATTACTGATCCTGTCGGCACCGATTTCTCGGAGCCGGCAGAACGCCGATGTATCGGCTCCAGCCGGAGCCGATACAGCCACCAAAGTAACGGTGTCGGAGCCGATCGGAGCCGACACCGATGCCTGTGCCACATGGGTGTCGGAGCCGATCGGGGCCGACACCGATGCCCGTGGGTGTCGGAGCCGGTCGGAACCGACACCACAGTGGTCAAAGCAGATTCGGCACCGATAGCCATCGGTGCCGAAAGCTTAGTGGATCCAGAATCGGCTCCAGCCGGAGCCGATCTCGACTCTATACGAGTCGGAGCCGAGGCCACAGGCTTAGAAACAGAAGCCTGGGTCTTGGCAGATTTAGTTGATTTTTGTGGGGCCGACTTAGCCGGAGAGCCCTCCGGCTTAAGAAGACCCCTGAGAATCAACTTATTCCTTCTCTCCTGCAGGACTCTCTGGCTGAAGGAGTGACAAATAGCACAGGAGTCCTGCAGGTGAAGAGGGCCTAAACAGTACAGGCAAGAAGTGTGACCGTCTGTCAGAGACATCTTCTGACAGCACGAGTCACACTTCTTAAAACCTGAAACCCTCTCTTTAGACATGGTGCCTAACAAAACACACACACCAGTCCAATTAATTAAACTAATACCAAAAGGGTATTTAGTAAAAAATACCAACACACACACCCTAACAGGGGGGGGGATGGGATAGGGAAATTAACTGACTAAAAAATTAAGAGAGACAGGGATTTCTGTCAGAAAAAGTTAAATTTAAAGTTAAACTATCAAAACAAAAGTTTTTAACTAAAAAGGGGCTTAAATGTCACAAATGTGAATTACTTACCAGGAGCTGGTAAAGAGAAGACCTCCCAAGCGAAGCGGCAAACGAGATCTGGGTACTTCCTGCCTTGCATCATGGGATATGGGGCTGCCTCGAGCTGGTAAAAGGAGTTCTCGAGCTAAAGCAAGTGCCGAGTCGGAGCCGAGGGATCGGCTCCGAACCCATCAAGCAAGAATGAAGGCGAGATTGACAACTTAACATGTATAAGTTTAGTAAACTATTAAGATAAATTATCTAAAGAATAGATAGCAATAGTTATTCAATGCAGTTAAGGCATAACAGGGCAGGCTTAATTTGTTAATTAGTTTACACATTACAGTGCACTTTACATAATTATTGTATATTAGTCAGACAATGAAAAGGATACAAACAGATAATGCAAAGGTATAAACATGAAATACAGAAAGTACAGGTTTTAGTAAACTATTATAGCTCATAAATAATCACAAAAGTTAAAAAAGGTAAGTAGCATTATAGAGCAAATTTAAATAAAATCTTACAGACACAAGTTAACACAGGATATGGTAATTATGGTTCAATACCACTTATAAAGTTATCTTTTTAGTGGAGATTTCAATTAGCCTTAAGAAAATACCCCTCATGCTTGATGAGCTATACAATAAAAAGAAACAGTACAATGTTTAAAGATGTAAATCTATAAACAACAGGAAAAGGTTTCATTTGCTATAAGAGAAAGACATCATAGTACACTAAGACACCAGTTCATAAGGTAAAAAAAATATAGGTAATAAACAGTGTAACTTTACCATTACAGCATACGGACATATGAAAGAAAAATAGGCAGGGTTAACAGTCGTACTCTGTCTAACTTAAATAAAGATTCACAAAGACAGGTTAATCAGCTTTAAAAGCCACATAATTAAAAGACACTCATTTTCAGAATAATGTACAGGTTTTAAATACACCACTCATACATCAAAACTTAGATTTAAACACTCTAAAGACTACGAATCTAGGTAAAATAAAATAATAAAGTTAAGAGACTTCAATCCAAACAGGCCATAAATGCTCAATTGACACCTAGTGGTCAAAATTAGAATTACAAGTTTATTCACAAGATAAAGAAAATGATTGCCTAGTTATAATAAAATCATAAAGTTAAAAGACTTCAATCCAAGAAGGCCATAAATGCTCAAGTGACACCTAGTGGTGAAAATTGAAACCCCAGGTTTACCAAATTTTTTTTTTTATTTTCAGATTACGACTCGGCATAAACCTGTATACAGTAGTTAGCAATACAAATGTAAGGTAACTACAGAAGTATGTCCCTTTAGAATTTCATCAGGGACCTCAAGAAAAATTGTTAGATTAGGGACTTCCATTTTAACGTTGTTATCAGACACTAGACAGGCTAAAGGGTAAAATAAATTGCATTTCATTTATGCATAAAAGACAGTTAAGCAGAAAGGCAAAATAATCTTGCTGGTCAACAGTTTATTAGAAAGAAAAGATAAGCATAAAGTGTGCAGACAGAATGTTCTTTTCTCAAGGGAAAGATACAATCTTGCCAGCTACAGAATGTTCCTTAATGGAATGTTAAATTAAGACCAAGCCTGGGAACCAAGGCTAAGAGGGCATATAAAGCATCACAGGGTTTTGGTACTATTAAAATGTACTTCGTAGACAGTTAGAAAGTCAGTTAAGGTTAGTCAATTAATTCAACCTGTTATTACAGAGAAGATTACACGACATTCAAGCCTGAGTACAGAAGACAGATCTAATAAATAAAGACTATATTAATTTACATTGTTCAGAACAATCAGAATATCACATGCAGTAACTTTGAACACTATTTGCTTATTAGCACTGTTAATGAAGACAGTATTCAGATAGTGTGAACATCTAGTAAAGCTCTACTGAATGAACTACCATGTTTGCAGAATTCATTTTGAAAAGTATACAAGACTTGGCCCATAAAAGAGAGACTGGCACCTGTTCAGCACGAGTTTGGGTAATTAACAGATAAAGACTTTCATTCTCAGTCTCATTCCACGGTGGTGCAGTGGTAGTGTTGTTGCCTCACAGCAAGAGGTTCTCCTGTTCGATTCTAGGTTGGAGTGCGGGGAGTGCCTTCTGTGTGGAGTCTGCATGTCCTCCCCGCAGTTGGGTGGGCATTCGAAAGACATGCATAAATGGGTGTGCCTTTGTTGAAGGTTGAACGTCAAGCTGGCACCTCGGCGTTCATGAAAATCTACTGCCAATCATTAGTGGACTGGAGTTCCGCTGTGGCGACCCCTAACCGGGAAAAGCCGAAAGACAGCAACAACATTCTCAGTCTCATTACAGTGTTTCCAGTTAATTACGGTACAGTACAGTCTTATCGATTCTTACACAGTGATTATCAAAGTAACCAGCAACAACAGGTAAACGTCTTGCAGCTACGATGAAAGTAAGAACTTAAAACATATATGTTCAGAGGAGTATACTAGGCCTATTAACATATATGTTTTAAGTTATATGTTCATAGGAGTATACTAGGCCGACGGCCTTGGAGCCTTGCCTAGCCCATAGAAGTGTCCTGGCATCATACCACCATTAGTTCCCGGTGCCACTATCAAGTACAGCCACTGGAGTGATCCCTGGCGTGAACTTTCTATTTCCTATCCACTCATCACGATTTCTCTTGAAAAGGGGCCAGTGAGGTGCTCTGCTTGGCATGTATGGGAAGTCTATTCCAGAGCATGGGAAGTCTCTGGGTTATGAACCTGTCTCTCCAGCACGTTCTGTTGATTGTGGTAATGAAGTTGAGGTCCCTGAAGTGTGTGGTGCAGAGGGACTGGGATTTCTTTAGGTGTAACATTTCTAACAGGGCTGAGTCAGACATGGCTTTGTAAGTCAAGCAGAGATCACTTCTTAACAGATGATACGAGACCGAGAAAAGCTGCAGTTTTTTTGAGTCGGTCCATGTAGGGCATATGTTTAAGGCCTAGGATCCTCTTCATGAGGTACATTTGTGGCCTTTCCAGCTGTTGCAGGTGTTTAGTGAGGTACATACCAAATGGGGGATTATACTCGATGATTGGTCTAATGAGTGAAGAGTAGAGAGAGATGATGAAGTCTTTCTTCCTGGGTGCAAAACCCTTGATAATGAGATGTGCCACACAGAGGGACTTTCTGACCACAGTGGCAATGTGGTGGCCAAAGGACAGGTTGCTGTCAACCTGTGTCCCCAGATCCCTTATAACGCCTTCAGTGTTCAGTGGGCTAACATCAATGTGGTAATCAGTGGGAAATCAGTTTTTCCCAAAGGGAATGATGACACATTTTTTGGCATTAAACTTAAAGCCATGGTTTTGACACCAGTTATTGGTCTCAGTGAGGCCTTTCTGTAGGATATCTACATCACTTGGGGAGTTAATAATGGCTCCCGGCTTGCAATCATTGGTGAACTTGGTCAGCCAGAGTCCCTCCGTGTTGGCATAGACTTCTGAGAAGTAGATATCAAACAGAAGAGGACCCAGGACCAATCTCTGTGGAATGTCACTCATGACCAGTTGGCAGTCTGACTTGGAGTCTGCTACTTTCACACTGTGGGTTCTATCTGTGAGCCAATTTGCAATCCACCTAGTGATACAGGTGTTGATGCCTAGTTTGGTGAATCTATCAATAATTCCTGAGTGGGGAATGGTATCAAAGGCCTTGACCAGATCGAGGTAGGCTGTTTGAACTGCCTTGCTCTCATCCACAGCTCTGGTGAATGACACAAAGAAGTCAACCAGGTTGAGCAGGCATGAGCTACCTCTCAAAAAAACAAATTGCGTGGGATCCAGAGCTTAGAAACTCACTATATCCTTGTTAATTAGGTCCATGACGATGTGCTCCACAGCCTTGCATATCAAACTCATCAGACTAATGGGGCGATAATTCCCAGGGTCTGTAGTCGCTCCCCCTTTATGGAGAGGGATGACTGTAGCAGTGCGCCAT
>NC_056725.1:698066077-698068577 GCF_019279795.1 Protopterus annectens | reverse complement strand
TGTAAGCCACTCTTTGGGCACATATCCTGTAGTAAGGCTGAGATTGAACAGTAGTTTTATGTTTGGGTTTAGCTCTTCTTGGAGTTTATGTAGGACGCAGCCCGGGACACCATCTGGTCCCACTGATGCTGTGTTTTTTGCTTTGGAGAGGGCGGCTCTTACCTGAGCATCTGAGATGTCAGGGGGCAGCACTCTGCTGGGATAGATATTTGCCCTTTTGGTGGGGAGGGGGGGGGAGAAGTTTGCGATGAACCTGTCAGCTAGGATGTTGGCAATGTCTGTGGGTTCGGTGTATTTTTTGTCATTTTGGACTAATTCTGAGCATATCTGGGAATTACCACCCAGGTTCCTAACATAACTAAAGAAAGCCTTGTGATTATCCTTAGTGTCCTGTGCAATGTTTCTCTCAAAGCTGGCCTTAGACAATTTTATGTGTACCCATAGTTTTTTGCTAATACTGATCAGTGATGCCTTCCCTTTTTGGGATTTTGCTCTATCATTCAGTAGCTTCCTCCTTCTATTGCATAGTTTGTTTATGGATGGGGTCCACCAGACAGGACGTCTGCCTTTGGAGGATTGGGTCTTGGTTTTATTTGGGATTGCATGATCCATGCATTCCTGAAGGTGTTCATAGAATGCGTTTATAAAGGATTCTGCGGTCTGAGCCGTATTTTCCACAGGCCCGGGGGCTTTGAAGGATTCCACCTCAGTTTTGAGGAGTGTGAAATTTGCTTTAGAGAAGTTTTTCACTGTGGTTTTCTGGGCAGGGGGTGGGGTCGGGATGTGAATATCCAGTGAGATTAGCTTATGGTCTGATCTTACCAGAGAGGGATACACTTCTGGTCTGGAGCATAGAGTCCCCATGTTGGTGATGATCAGGTCCAGTATGTTTTCCCCTCTTGTGGGAGTGGTAACAAGTTGTTCCATAGCATTTGAGTTTATAAATTCTAGGAACCTTTGGGCTAGGGTGTTGGAGTAGAGTAATGCTCCCAGTCTATGTTTGGGTAGTTGAAGTCGCCCAATATAATGGTGTTTGGAGAGACCTTCATATTTTCCAGTGTTCTCAGGAAGGCCGAGTGGGGTTCCTGGGTTTGGGAGGGTGGTCTGTAGCAGGCTATAAACTGGAAGGCAGTTTTACCCACTGTTAGTTGCACATGGATAGTCTCTGATGCTTCGTGCTTTGCCACCAACCTGGAGGTGTGGGTATCTTTGATGAATATTGATACCCCTCCTTTTGTGGTTCGGTCCAAGTTTTGGGGCCGAAAAGCATGGTATGAGGTATAACCTGGTAGTGCTGGGGTGCTCTCGGGAGCCCTGAACCAGGTTTCTGTTATTGCACAGATATCAATGTTCTCCATGCTAAGGAGAGTTTGAAAAGTGCATCTTGAGGTTTAGACTTCTGGCGTTGAGTAGCATTACTCTTAGATTCTTATCCCTTGTGATACCTATGGAGGTGGGTTTGTCTTTTGAGCCTTGCCTAAAAAAGGCACTATGGGGGTAGCAAGAGCCTTTGCCAATATCCGAAAGCCCAGGGGTGACAGGTGCAAGCCATCCCTAACGAAGCATCGTGGCTTGTCGAGCATATCATCCCAAGCTGACAGGCATTGGATCCCCTTTGTATGACACCAGTACTTAAACCAATTGTTGAAATTTATCATCTTGTCTTCATATTGTGGCATCATTCTTGGTGAGGGTAAGATGCTACTCAAGGTCAGGGTCATACCGGCCTGGGCTACATGCTCAGAGAGCTCCTTTATGTCTCTTTTCATGTAGTCCAGGGAGGTACGTCTCAGGTCATTCACACCAGCATGGACAATGACTGAGTCATATTTGTACTTGCCTTGGAGTGACCTGAGTGCTTGTGTTATGTGGCGGATCCTAGCACCCGACAGGCTGCTCACCGTGACCCTCTCCTTGTTCAGCCTGGTGAGCGGGACGTCAGTGTGCCTGACGATAGAGTCACCAATTACAAGTGTATCAGGTGTGTTGTTTAGTCTTAAGGGCTGTGACTGTTTGGCACACTGGCTTTGTGAGATATGTGTTGCACGTGTTTTGTTTTGGGGTAGTGGCTGCTTGGGTGTCTGCTTTGGAGGTCTCTGCTGCTTGGCAGATCTTTATTTAGAGCCTCGAGTATGTTTTGTGTGATTATGTGTTTGGTTTGCTGTCGTGGTAGGTCTATGTGAGACTGGAATTGTAGTGAGTGTGGTTTCCTTCTCCTCCTGACTGGTTATGCCAGTACTGAGTTGAGAGAGCTTAGCCTCCAGTTTGGCTATATGGTTGCATCTCTCACATGTGTTGGAATTTGTTGGGAGGAGGAGAGGGTTGTCTGTGTACATGAGGCAGTTGTAACATTGCCTCAAGATTCCCAGATTCACCAGCTGGACCGGAGAGCAGATTGACAACTGACCTTTGGACATGCTAGAATAATATTGAGAATTCCTTAATAATTGAAAACCAGGGCCAGTGGGGAGTGAGGGTGTAGTGCTTTTAATTTTTAGTG
>NC_056725.1:698028577-698053577 GCF_019279795.1 Protopterus annectens | reverse complement strand
CTATGTACATCCAAGGTGTGCAACAGTCTTTCTCCCCTGTTCTGTGGGTTGGGGAAGAATGTAGGTAGGTGGATAGCCTGATTTAAAGATACTCTGGAGACCACCTTAGGCATAAAAGTAGGATTTGTTCTCATGGACACTCTATCCTGATGGAAGATCAGAAAGGGCTGTACTGCCATTAATGCCTGTAGCTCAGATACCCTTCTTGCTGAAGTGATCGCCAGCAGGAAAGCAGTTTTCCATGATAAGTATTGTAATTCTGCTGTTGCTGCTGGTTCGAAAGGAGGAAGTGTCAATTTTTCTAGCACAAAGTTCAAGTCCCATGCAGGCAATGGTGGTTTCCTGGGTGGTTTTACATTTTTAATTCCTCTAAGAAACTGCCTGAGCAGAGGATGTGAGAAGACTGGAGGATCCAAGTTGTATTCTGCTGAAATGGCTGATGCATGAATCTTAATGGAAGAATAGGACAGGCCTTTGTGGAAGAGCTCTGCCAAGTATTCCAGGATGTTGGCTATGTTTGCCAGTGACACATATTCTCCTTTTGCAGTACTCCAAATGAGATATCTTTTCCATTTTGCTGAATAATTTTTCCTTGTTGAGGGTCTGCGAGCCTCCAAGATAATGTCTTTAACCCTTTGGGATAATTTTGGGTTAATTGATCTTATGCAATGTTCCAGGCAGTCAGCTGCAGAGTTTTCAGGTTTGGATGCAGGGTGTTGTAGTTGTTCTGTGTTAACAACAAGGGAACTAGGGGTAGGGGCCAAATCTGTTCCCGAGACATGCTCCTCAGTAATGGATACCAATGTTGTCTTGGCCAGTCTGGAGCTATCAGAATGATCCTTGGACGGTCCTCTTTGATCTTCAATAGCACCTTGTGCATCAAAGGAAGTGGTGGGAATGCGTATGCTGTCAGGTTTTTCCAACTGAAAGATAGGGAGTCCACCTTCCAAGCAAGTGGGTGGTACGTCCTGGTGCAGAATTTCTTTAGTTGGTGATTGTGTGGGGATGCAAATAAGTCTATCTCTGGGAGTCCCCATTTTCTTGTAATGGTTTTGAATATGTCCGGATGCAGCATCCATTCGTGGGCATCTGTGGTAGTCCTGCTTAATATGTCTGCTAGAATGTTTTCTTTTCCTGGTACAAAAATTGCTTGTAACTAAATGTTGTAGCTCAGGGCCACATTCCAGAGGTCCAGTGCCATCCGGCATAGAGGGTACGAATGTGTGCCTCCCTGCTTGTTGATGTACCACATAACTGTGGTGTTGTCTGTCCTTATCATCAATTGACCTTGTTGGAGAAAAGGTCTGAATGTCTGAATTGCCAGTTTTACTGCCAGCATTTCCTTTAGGTTGATGTGTAGGTGTAGCTGGTCTTGAGTCCATAAACCTTGTATGCACTTGTCCAGCATGTGGGCCCCCCAACCGAGGTCTGAGGCGTCCGTTGTGATGGTTTGGCTTGGTTGAGTGCTGTGGAAGGGCAATCCTTTGTTTGATTGACAGGCCTGAGCCCACCATTGGAATTCTTGCTTCAGGCATGGAATTATTGGAATTTGGGTTTCTAGGCTGTGCTTGTAATGAGACCATAAATTCCTTAGGTACCACTGTAACTTTCTCATATGCAGTCTGGCATGTGGAACCAATATTATGCATGATGCCATGTAGCCCAAGGCTTGCAGGAATTTTCTTGCTGTTAGATGGTTCTGCTTTGTTAATGCCAAGAAGTAGAGAGGGAGTTGCTCCTGTTTTTCTACTGTTAGGAAAGCCATTTGTTTTAATGTGTCCAGCTCCGCACCCAAAAAGGTTATCCTTTGGGATGGTATCAGCCTTGACTTTTTTATATTGACTGTAAATCCCAGGGCTTGTAGTAGGTAAATGACCCTTTTCAAGTCTTCTGCTAGCTTGTTTTTGTTGTCCGCTTGTATCAGGCAGTCGTCCAGGTAAGGGTAGATTTGGATTCCCTGGAGCCTGCAATGAGCAATTACTGATGCCAGGCATTTCGTGAACACTCTGGGTGCAGTAGATAAGCCAAAGGGCAATGCTGAGAATTGATAATGCTCTGATCCTGCAAGAAATCTGAAGTATCTTCTGCAATTTGGTCTTATGGGGACGTGCAGGTATGCCTCCTTGAGATCTAGAGTTACCAGCCAAGACTCCTTGCCCAGCATGGGAAGAAGTTGCTGTAGGGTCAGCATTTTGAATTTTGGAACAATGAGGAATGTGTTTAAAGCGGACAGGTCTAGAATAGGTCTCCATTTGCTTTCTTTTCTTGGTACCAGGAAGAGTCTGGAGTAAAATCCCTTTCCTTGCTCCATAGATGGTACCTTTTCCACAGCTCTCATCCTTAATAATAGAGTTAGGTACCAGGAAGAGTCTGGAGTAAAATCCCTTTCCTTGCTCCATAGATGGTACCTTTTCCACAGCTCTCATCCTTAATAATAGAGTTATTTGTTTTAGAGCTTCTGTTTTTTGATTTGGAGGTAGGTTTGGCATTCCTCTCTTCCCTGGTAGAGTATGGACGTGAAACCTGTAACCTTGGTCTATTGTCTGCAAAATCCACTTGTCTCTTGTGATGTAATGCCAGTTTGTTGAAAATAAAGCTAGCTTCCCGCCTAAGGGTGCTTCTAGTTGTTCCCTGGTAGGCGGTGCCAGAGCCAAGTCACTGTGATTGTCCTGTAGTAGTGGTGGTGGCTGTGTCTGTGGCTGTACCTCGCTGGTTGTTACCCTGCCACTGGCGTCCCCTGTAGGCACCCCTGGATTGGCTTCTGCCTCTTGAACGCCTATTCCTGCCTCTCTGAGCTCTGGAGGAGTTTGGAAAGGACCAATTCTTGGAGGGCCAATTCCTGCTAAACCTTGGAGGTTGGACCTGTAAGAAATCTTTCACTGTTTGGACAGATTTTGCCTTCTCTTCCATCTTCTTCAGCACCTGTTGTGCAGGAGAGCCAAACAAATTGATCTTGTCCATGGGAGCATCTAAAAGTTTTGATTTGACATGGTCTGGTAAGGCCTGCTCTTTTAACCATGCATGCCTTCTGATAACTGTACCAGTCATGGCTGATCTAAAGGAGGCCTCCAGTGCATCATAGCCACATTTTAAAGAATGGTTACTGACTTGCTGAATGTTATGAATCATTTCCTGAACAGATTTTTTGTCTAATGGTTCATCAGAGGACAGCTTTTTGGTTAACTGGTCTAGCATAAATTCTTGATACTGTATCATGTGAAATTGACAGTTCAATGCTCTAGCTGAAAGAGTAGCAGAAGTATAAACTTTTTTTACCCCATCTCTCTAAGGACCTGGATTCCCTTTCAGAGGGGAGGGGGTTTTTGGCAGAAGTAGCTGCTACAGCCTTAGGACCCTGGGAGATAGTTTCGGGATCTGCAAAAGGGGCCTTATACAAATGATAATGCGTGTCCGGGACCCTGTAGTACCTATCGGGCTTAGCAGGGGCCGGAGGAAGAGAATCAGGAGCAGTACAAGCATCATTAAATGCATCATCTACAACAGAAAGAACTGGAGGTATGGCTAAAGGCCTATGTTGTGGTAAATGCAAAAAGGTTCTAAGCCTTTTTCTGGAGTCTGAAAAATCCTGGCTCTGCCACTGAAATTGTTCCCTCATAGCATGCAAGGTTTCCCCAAAGGAAAATTCCTCAGGCGGAGAGGCAGAAGGGATGGACTCTTCAGCATCAGAGTCTTCATAAGGGGAGAAAGGGGCCTCTGGAGGGTCTGTATTATCTGAATCATCAGAGGAATCATCTGTGGAGACTGGCTCAGGGGGCTCTGCTCTAGGCCTCTTCTCTGGAGGTGGTTGAGGGGCCCTGTCTGGGTGAGGTTGGGATCCCCGGATTAGAGAAATGAGATCCTCTGCTAGACTAAGCATTTGTGAACTAGAGCTAGGCCTGTGAGAAGGGGTCTTAGCAGGCACAGATTTAGTAGCTTTAGCTGCTTTAGCCCTGGCAAAGGCCTTAATGGACATGGCTGCAGGTGGCCTAGCAGCTCCACGTGCAGGGGTTGAAATATCCAAGGGAATAGTGTCAGATAATTCCTGAGAAACTGCAACTGCAGGAGGGATTTCAGAAGCCGATTCCACCAGGTTGGAAGAGGCCTCGGTAGAAGGTAAGTTTTCGGCTGAAGGAAGAACCGCTTGCTCGGTTTCAGCCGAAACTGAGACACTCGCGGTTGGCTTAACCGCGGTTTCGGCCGAAACCGCGGACCGCGAGTGTCGGTCCTTTTCCTTGCGCTTTTTTGATATTTGCGAAGTCGGAGGATCCGACGGCATAATATAAGCAAAATCTGAGCCGAAAAACTCCTCAGCAAATTCCGACCGACGTCTAAGCGTCCGTCGGTTAAAAGAGGCACAGACTAGACAAGCTGCTATGTCGTGGTCTGGGCCTAAACAAGGTAAGCAGTAAGAGTGGAAATCTTTATGAGGTATTTGTTTCCCACAAGTTAAACAGTTATTCACTTTTTCTGACATCGGCTGAGGCAAGAAAGAGTCCCCAACGGGGTACTTAGTTTTTAGAAGTCTTCGGTAGTAGAAGAAGTATTCGGTAGTAGTAATCTCTGGTTCTGACCGACCGGCACTTGCGAACAGCTTCTGCTTCGGGCGCCACGCGGCAAGAAAGACTGATGAAAATGGCGTCGGCTGATGCCTTTATACCCGAATAACTGCAGCAATGACGTCGGGTGAAGTGCGACACCAGCCGAGGCCAGACCCAGACTTTGGAATCCGGCCGACCGAAGGGCTGCCTGACTACAGGACAACCCATTTGTAAGGACTGCAGATGCATCCTTGAAGGACATCCAGCAAATTAATAAAAAAAGTAACCCCAAAATATTTTGGTCTTCTATCAATACTCTCCTGAACCCTGGCACCAAACCCAATCCTTGTCCACACCCTGACAATCTTCCTGTTTTCATCAGCTTGTGGTTCTAGGGCAACCAGCAGACCTAGCAGCCCAAACATTCTGAGTATTTTTACTCAACAACCAACACAGTCGCATTTAATGAACCTCACAGCCCTGATTGAGGTTCTAACACAATGAGCTGACATGCTGGCTACGCGTGTAGACTGTATGGATCATCAGCAGCGTCAACTGCATTCAACTTGTTCACAGAATACAGTGGTGAGTCTTACATTGATTTCCACATCTCCGGCAACTAGGGAGGCTTGTGAGAATAACAGTAACTGCTCTCCTGCTCCATCTATTTCATGTGGTCAACCTAGTAAATCCTTATCTAGTACAATTACTGCTTCCGGGAGTTAAATGAACAACACATGGGTCCACAGGAATGACAATTTGAATATGCAACTTGGTCAAGCTGCAATTAACTTAATGGAACCTTGTAATTAGACTTTGAATAATTGACTAGATAATGATTTGTGTGCTTCGGGGCTTATGGGGGTCCCTACTTTTAGTGACTGGCTCAATGTTCCTATGACCTTGTCGTTGGATACTTCGAACAACGTACAGCAACGACTGGCTGGAAGCACTAATAAACAGCAGATTAATGAAACACTTCTTTCGGACAAATTAAAATTATTAGACCAAAGACTATTAAAATTTAAATAGCTACAATTAGAAGTAGCATATTTTCAAGAATGCCTCCATTTAGAAATAGTACCAAAGGGGCTTTGGGTGCATCAATACCAAACAGGTCTAGTACCTAATTCAACTTTGCATTGTAAGTTGTTGCAGTTTTTCAATCAACAAGGTTTCAAATTACTCAGACTAATGACTAAACATTACACATTGTTCATTACAAACCATCACAAGGACGTAATCGAACTAGAAGACAATATCAAAAAGGACATTGACTTCCCTAGATACAAATATGACTATTCTCGGATTCTTACTAGTTTGGACCAGCATTTAGAGAAATTAAAAAAAAATAAACGTAAAAAACTCCAATGGGACTTGTCAGCTTATCAACAAAGTATGGCTTACCCATCCCCTCCACCCTCACAAAGTTGGAATATACTTAACGAGGGCAATAACAACTTAGGGAAAGAAAATGTAGCTGTTACACGTGTAAACAGGCATACCTAGATGGTTGAGTCAATCCTGACAACAACACTGACTATATGGCTGCGTTAAGACGGAGAGAATGCATCTGTACTTTAAAAAACAACACTAACAGTTCTAATAACAATATTGATGGGAAAAATTCACACAATTATAAAAATAATCAAAATTTTCAACAAGGCAAACAATTGGGAGCTATACCGAAACAGAAACAATATCAGAGAACGAGGAACAAACAGCAGAACAACCAATGCAGACGCTAACAGCACAGGAACACCATGAGTTAACTATTTTAACAAATTCTTCTGGTGACTTTAAAATATTTAACTATTCATCAGTGGACAATGATCCTCTGATTTTAAATGTTCTTTCTAAAGGACATACTCTTGTTCCTTTTCAACAGTTGAACACATCTACAAAGTACAGTTGTGCACACTTAGCTTAAATGTAGATGTTCGAGTGTATTCACTGTTGCAGTCAAACATTTGGATTATCTGCTTGCAGTAGCCCTCAGTCAGCCTGATTAACAAAGTCTTGGGTCCTGCGTCAGTTGCTGTCCCATCTTCCATGACGTCAGGTAGTCAGGGATATAAAGCATGCAGCCGACGCCATTACATCAGGTTTTTCTTGCCCCAGATGTCAGGTGCCCCCATAATGGGAAGCAATTCTATACATACATTTATATATATATATATATATATATATATATATATATATATATATATATATATAAAACACCTCCAACAAAAAATCAAATACACCAAAAAGCTTTAAACATGGTAAGCAAGAATAGAGGTATAGCCAATAAAAGTCAGGGGGTTGGAGGGAGGGAAACTAGGACTGCAACAATGAATACACTCGAACATCTACATTTATGGTAAGTGTACACAACTGTACTATGTTCTTCGTGTTTCACTGTTGCAGTCATTACATTTGGGTATATTCCCAAAGCTAAAGATGGGAGGAGGAAATTAGATAGCATTACGACCAGCTATAAAGCCCTGCAAGACTGCAGTGGCAAAGCCAGCCAGGATTTAGAAAAAATTGGCAAATGGTAATGCTTGGTGAAGGTATGCACAGAACTCCAGGTAGCAGCTTCTAGGATGTGCCTGGCAGGGACACCTCTGAGAACGGCTGTAGAGGTAGATGCAACTCTGGCAGAATGTGGTTCTAATCCCCTGTGGGGTAGGCTTTCCATGGTGCTTATAACAGAAATTAATGGAATGGCCTACCCACCTAGAAATGACTTGCTTTGAAATGGCCTTCCCCTCTGCCCCTGCAACAAATGTAACGAGCAGTTGTTCAGATTTTCTAAGTGCTTTAGTCATGTCCAAATAAAATCTAAGTTGTCTGTGCACATCTAAAGAGTACATAATTCTCTCCCCTTTGTTCTGTGGATTAGAAAAGAAGGTTGGCAAATGAATGGACTAATTAAGGGCCACACTGGGCATGAAGGAGGGACTGGTCCTGAGGGACACTCTATCTGCATGAAAAATGATGAAAGGCTCCACTGACATGAGGGCCTGTAATTCAGACACCCTTCTAGCTGAAGTGATGGCTAAAAGGAAGGCTGTTTTCCAAGAAAGGAACTTCAACTCTGCATTTGCAGCTGGCTCAAAAGGAGCTAGAATGAGTTTTTCCAATACAAAGTTAAGGTCCCAGGCTGGGGTAGGAGCTCTCCTGGGTGGTCTTAAGTTTTTGGCCCCTCTCAAGGAACTGATTCAGCAGTGGATGAGAGAAGAGGGGTGGTTCTGTGTTGTTAATGAGCTAAAATGGTTGAGGCATTAATTTTGATGGCGGAAAGGGAAAGGCCCTTGTGCAGTACCTCAGCTAAGTATTGAATAATCTGAGGTAAATTGGGTGCTGCTGTGTCCATCCCCTGAGTTTGGTTCCAGGAACAGAATCTTTTCCATTTTTCGGCATAGGATTTTCTAGTACTAGGCCTCCTTGCCTCTAAAACGACATCCAACACTTACTTACTGAGGGATGGTAACGGAGATATCTGGTAAATAGCCAGGCTGCCAGGTTCAGGGTTTGAAGCTGTGGGTGCAGAATCTGGCCCTCCTGCTGTGACAGCAGGACAGAGGTCTGAGGCAGGTGCCATGATGCTAGCAGTGACACACTGCGCAAAAGGGAGTACTCAGTGTTGGCATGGCCAGTCTGGTGCAATCAGTATTGTCCTTGGTTTGTCCTGTTTGATTTTAGTAGTACCTTGGAGAGAAGAGGCAGAGGAGGAAAGGCATAAACTGATGGGTTTTTCCAGGTGAAGGACAGGGCATCCACTTTGCAAGCTTGTTTGTGGGGAGTCCTTGTGCAGAATTTTTCAATTTATAGTTCTGGGGGGAGGCAAACAGGTCTATATCTGGGCTCTCCCATTTGTTTCTAAACATGTTGAATATAGTACAGTTGTGTACCTACCATAAATGTAGATGTTCAAGTGTATTCACTGTTGCAGTCATTACACTTGGGTTATCCTGCTGGCAGGCTACCCGCAGTCAGCCTGAATTCCAAAGTCCTGGTCCAGCATTGGTTGCTGTCGCCTCTTCCCTGACGTCAGTGCGTCAGGGGTATAAATGATGCAGCCGACGCCACTTTCTTCAGTTTTTCTTGCCCCACATGTCAGGTGCCCCCAAAAGGGTAGGCTGGAAATGTTATGATCATAAAAAAGCATGTACATAACCTTCATCTACAATCAAATACACCACATAGGTTGTATAGGATAGAGAGGAACAGATAAGTCCCAGCAAAGAAAAAAGGGGGATGGTTGGAGGGTAACCTGGACTGCAACAGTGAATACACTCGAACATCTACATTTATGGTAGGTACACAACTGTATTATGTTCATCGTGCTTCACTGTTGCAGTTATTACACTTGGGTTGAATCCCAAAGTTGAGGTTGGGTGGCTGGCCTAAATAGAGTTTGGAGTGGCTACGAGGCCCTGCAGAACTGCAGTGGCAAAGCCTGCTCTGGATTTAGAGTAAAGGTAAATGGTAGTGCTTTGTAAAAGTGTGCAATGAAGTCCAGGTTGCAGCCTCCAAAATGTCCTTGGATGGTACTCCTCTGAGGAAGGCTGCTGAAGTGGCTGCTGCTCTGGTAGAATGTGGCCTTATGCCCTTGGGCACTGATTTATCATGTTGTGAATAGCAGAAACAAATGCAGTGGCCTATCCATTTTGAAATAGTCTGCTTTAAAATGGCTTTTCCTTGCGATCCTGCAGCATATACCACTAAGAGTTGCTCAGTCTTTCTGAAGGCTTTAGTTTTGTCCAAGTAAAAGCGTAGTTGTCTGTGTATTTCCAAAGAATGCAGAAGTCTCTCCCCCTTATTCTGTGGGTTTGGATAAAAGGTAGGCAAATGTATGGTTTGGTTAAGAGCCACACTGGACACTACCTTAGGCATAAATGTCGGGTTTGTCCTTAGAGAAACCCTGTCCTGATGGAAAATAATAAAAGGTTCCACAGTCATTAGTGCCTGTAACTCTGAGACTCTTCTTGCTGAAGTTATTGCTAGGAGAAGAGCTGTTTTCCATGACAAGTATTTTATCTCTGCTGTATTGGCTGGCTCAAAAGGAGGCAGTGTGAGTTTTTCCAAGACAAAATTGAGGTCCCATGCAGGTATTGGAGCTCTCCTTGTAGGTCTTATGTTTTTGGCCCCTCTGAGAAACTGTCTTAGCAGTGGATGAGAAAAAATATGTGGGTCCATATTGTAATGAGCTGAAATAGCAGAGGCATGGATCTTAATTGATGAGAAGGATAAGCCTTTGTCCAGCATCTCAGTTAGGTATTGCAAAATCTGAGGAATATTTGGTACAAGCATGTCAATTCCCTGCGCTTGGTTCCAAGCACAGAATCTCTTCAATTTTTCTGCATAAGATTTTCTGGTGCTGGCCCTTCTGGCCTCCAAAATAACATCCATAACTGCTTTAGAGAGAGGTGTGTTCTGAATGATTACATTATCCGCCATGCAGCCAGATTTAGGGTTCTGAGTTGGTTGTGTAGGATGTGATTGTTTTGTTGTGTCAGCAAATGAGGTATTAGAGGCAATGTCCAGGCAGGGCTAGAGACAAGCTCTTTAGGATTGGGTACCAGTGCTGGCGTGGCCAGTCTGGGGCAATCAGTATCATTTTTGGTTTCTCGTCTGACCTTTAGGAGTACCTTGGAGAGGCGAGGCAGAGGAGGGAAGGCATATACTGTAAGGGATTTCTAGCTGAATGAAAGGGCGTCCACTTTCCATGCTGGCTTGTGATAAGTCTGAGTGCGGAATCTCTGTAGCTGGCAGTTGTGAGGGGAGGCAAACAGATCTATATCTGGGCATCCCCATTGCCCTGTTATCATGTTGAAGATTTGTGGATCTAGTTTCCACTCGTGAGGATCCATGAGTTTTCTGCTTAGTTCGTCTGCCAAAGTATTTGTCTTTCCTGACTGGAATTGTGCTTGCAGATGTACTTGTAAGTCAATGCTGTGTTCCACAAAGTCATGGCTTGTCTGCAGAGGGGGTAGGAATGTGTTCCCCCTTGCTTGTTTATGTACCACATGACTGTAGTATTGTCCATCTTTATCAGTAGTTGTCCTGGATGAAGTAGGTCCTTGAAGGCTGTCAGGGCATTTTGTAAAGCTAGCATCTCTTTTTGATTGATATGAAGATGCATTTGGTTTGTGGGCCATAAGCTCTGAATACATTTTCCTGACATGTGCGCCCACCAGGCTTAATCTGATGCATCTGTTGTTAGTGTCTGCCTGGCAGTGGGTAAGGTGAATGGCTGTCCCTTGTTGTGGTGACAGGCCTGTGCCCACCATTGAAATTCCTGTTGCAGGCAGGGAATGAGAGTAATTTCTGTTTCCAGGCATGGCAATGTTGAGTCCAAACACTTTTTAGATACCATTGTAGCTTCCTCATATGCAGTCTTGCATATGGAATTAGTAGAATGCAGGATGCCATGTAGCCCAGAGCCTGCAGAATTTTTCTTGCAGATAAAGTACAGTTTTGTACCTACCATAAATGTAGATGTCCGATAGATATGCAACTGCAGTCATAACATACGGGTTGTCCTGCCTCAGGCAGCCCTCGGTCGGCCGGATTCCAAAGTCTGGGTCCGTCGTCGGCCGGAGTTGCCTCCTCTCCGACGTCACAACGGCTGGAGTATAAAGGCATCGGCCGACGCCATCTTCTTCAGTGTTTCTTGCCCCAGATGCCAGGTGCCCTCCAAGGAAGGCTAAATTTGGTGAATGGATAAACAATTCCAGACATGCACAACAGTAATAAACAGATACACCATAAAAAGTACCCCCAGCTAATAGGAACAGGGGTAGTGGACCCTAAAAGAAAGTTGCAGAGGGGTAGGAGGGAGGGAAAATCCGACTGCAGTTGCATATCTATCGGACATCTACATTTATGGTAGGTACAAAACTGTACTATGTCCTTCAAGAATGCAACTGCAGTCATAACATATGGGTTGAATACCATAGCCAAGCTGGGGGTGGTTGGAACTAATAAAGGGATGGTGTAGCTATAATGCCCTGAAGGACTGCCGAAGCAAAGCCTGCTCGGGATCTGGAGTATAAAGGCAGGTTGTAGTGCTTGGTAAATGTATGCACGGAGCTCCATGTAGCAGCCTCTAGAATGTCCTTTGTAGCCACTCCTCTTAGGAAAGCTGTGGATGTGGCTACAGCTCTGGTGGAGTGTGGCCTAATATTGGCTGGCACACCTTTTCCATGAAAGGGATAGCAGAATCTGATGCAGTGTCCAATCCATTTTGAAATGGTTTGTTTGGAGATTGCTTTTCCTTGAACTCCAGCAGCATAGGCTACGAACAGTTGGTCAGACTTTCTGGTGGTCTTTGTTCTGTCCAAGTAGTAGCGTAGTTGTCTGTGTATGTCCAAAGTATGCAGCAGCTTTTCCCCATTGTTTTGAGGATTGGGGAAGAATGTAGGCAGGTGAATGGCTTGATTTAGAGACACCCTGGAAATTACTTTTTGCATGAAAGAAGGATTGGTCCTTAGGGAGACTCTGTCCTGATGAGAAAGGGAGGTACTGCCATGAGTGCCTGTATCTCCGAGACTCTTCTTGCTGATGTTACTGCCAATAGGAAAACAGTTTTCCAGGAAAGAAATTGCATTTCTGCAGATGCTGCTGGTTCAAAGGGGGGAAGAGTTAATTTTTCCAAGACGAAATTGAGGTCCCATGCAGGCACTGGTGGTTTTCTGGAAGGTTTGATATTCTTTATCCCTCTTAGAAACTGTCTTAGCAAGGGATGTGAGAACACAGGTGGATCACAATTGTATTTTGCTGAGATTGCTGAAGCGTGGATCTTTATGGAAGAATATGAGAGACCAGTATGAAACAATTCTGCCAAGTATTCTAATATCCGAGGTATGCTCAATACTATTGCATCCTGACCTCTGTTGGCATTCCAGATGATGAATCTCTTCCACTTGGCTGAATAGGTCTTTCTGGTGGAAGGTCTGCGTGCTTCCAGTAGAGTCTCTTGAACTTCTTTAGAAAGAGAGATATTGGAAGAAGTTATGGTAACCTCCAGGCTGTCAGATGCAATGTTTGCAGGTTTTGATGAACAGTCCTGTAATTGTGCTGGGTTAGAAGCAGAGGCCATAGAGGCAGAGGCCACGGCTTGGTCCGAGTTATGCTCAACAGCAATGGGTACCAGTGCTGCCTTGGCCAGTCTGGAGCTATCAAAATGCCTGTTGGTCGTTCTGCTTTGATCATCAGTATCACCTTGGTCAGCAGTGGTAGAGGAGGGAATGCATAAATTGTTAGGGAATTCCAGCTGAAGGAGAGAGCATACGTTTTCCAGGCTAGAGGATGGTGAGTTCTTGTACAAAACTTTTCCAGGTGATGGTTCAGGTGAGAAGCAAAGAGATCTATGTCCGGTCTTCCCCATGCCCTTGTTATTTGTGAGAAAATGTAAGGATGCAGCATCCATTCGTGTGGATCCCAGAAATTTCTGCTCAGCTTGTCCGCCAGAACATTGTCCTTGCCTGGCACAAACTGGGATTGTAAGTGGATCTTCAGGCTCAGGGACTTTTCCCAAAGAATCATTGCTAATCTGCAGAGGGATAAGAATGAGTGCCTCCCTGCTTGTTTATATACCACATAACCGTGGTGTTGTCTGTCCTTATTAGCAAATGTCCTTGTTGAAGTGATTTTTCGAAAGTCTCGATTGCACGTATCACTGCCAACATCTCTTTTTGATTTATGTGCAGATGCCTTTCCCTTGGGTTCCATTGCCCTTGGATGCATCTGTCCTCCATGTGCACCCCCCATCCATGATCTGAGGCGTCTGTTGTAATGATTTGACCTGCTTGAGGTATGTTGAAAGACATGCCTTGGTTTAACTAACTTGCGTGAGCCCACCACAAGAATTCTCTTTGCAGACATGGAATAAGTGGGATTACGTCCTCTAGGCTTTGGCTGTGTTGTGACCATAAGCTTTTTAAGTACCATTGCAGCTTTCTCATATGAAGTCTTGCCAAAGGTATCAGAAGAATGCAGGATGCCATGAACCCCAGGGCCTGCAGGATTTTCCTTGCAGTCAGCTGGGAGAGCTTTGCTAGGCCTTTGAAGTAGTCTGGTAACTGCTCTTGTTTTTCTTCTGTGAGGAAGGCCATTTGTGTGTTTATGTCCAGTTTGGCTTCCAGGAAAATAATCTGTTGGGATGGCAGTAGTCTTGATTTTTGAATGTTGACTGTGTATCCCAAGGCCTGTAGTAATTGAATGACATAGTCCAAGTTTGTTATCAAGGTTTGTTTGTTGTCTGCTTGTATCAGGCAGTCGTCCAGGTAGGGGTATATTTGAATCCCCTGGAGTCTGCAGTGTGCCACTACTGATGCCAGGCATTTCGTGAACACTCTGGGTGCAGTAGATAAGCCAAACGGCAATGCTGAGAATTGATAATGCTCTGTCCCTGCAAGAAATCTGAGGTATCTTCTGCAACTGTGTCTGACTGGGACATGCAGGTATGCCTCCTTGAGGTCCAGAGTGACCAGCCAAGACCCCTTGCCCAGCATGGGAAGGAGTTGCTGTAACGTCAGCATTTTGAACTTTGGCACAATGAGAAAAGTATTTAGAGTAGACAAGTCCAGTATAGGCCTCCATTTGTTTTCTTTTCTTGGAACAAGGAACAGTCTTGAGTAAAATCCCTGGCCTTGTTCCTGAGGAGGGACCTTTTCTATTGCTTTTATGCTTAGCAGCTTTGAAACTTGAATGAGTGCCTCTGCCCTTTGATGATGTGGCAGGTTTGGCATGCCTTGTCTTATTGGTAAAGTATGGAAGTGGAATCTGTATCCTTTGTCTATTAAATCCAGAATCCAGTTGTCCTTTGTTAAGATATGCCAGTTGTTTGAGAATAAGGATAATTTTCCGTCTAAAGGTGCTTCTCTTTGAGCTTTGGTAGGCAGCATGAAAGTCAAGTCATTGTGATTGTCCTTGTTGTGCAGCTGGACTGGCTGCGCCACTTCTTTGATTTGGTGGTTGCCATTGGCGGCCCCTGTAGGAGCCTCGGTTTTGCCCTCTACCTCGAGCACGCCTGTTTTTTCCCCTTTGAAACTTGTCAGTGTCTGGAAAGGACCAATTATTTGAAGGCCAATTCCTGCTGAATCTGGGTGGCTGAACCTGGAGGAAATATTTGACTGTCTGAACTGATTTTGCCTTTTCCTCAATGGACTTCAACACATCTTGTGCATTAGCACCAAAAAGCTTTTGTTTTTCAAGAGGTGCATCAAGTAACTTTACTTTAACATGGTCTGGCAAAGACTGATCTTTTAACCAAGCATGTCTACGTATAACAGCCCCTGTCATAGTTGCCCTACATGAAGCCTCCAATGCATCATAACCACACTGTAGAAAATGACTGCTAACCTGCTGAGTATTATGGACCAGATCCTGCAATGCCTTTCTATCAATAGACTCAGGAGAGGCTAGCTTTTTCTGTAAATCATCCAGTAAATAATCCTGGTACTGAAACATATGAAAAAGGCAGTTAAGTGACCTCATGGCAAGGGGGGTAGAGGTATAAACTTTTTTACCCCATCTCTCCAGGGACCTTGCTTCCCTATCCGCTGGCAGTGGATTCTTGGCTGAGGAAGTAGTCACTCCTTTGGGGCCCTGTGAAATAGTTTCAAGATCCACAGAGTGGGCCTTAAAAAGATACTTGTGAGTGTCAGGGACCCTGTAATATCTGTCTGGCTTGACAGGAGCAAGAGGGAGAGAATCAGGGTTAGCACTGGAGTCGGAGAAGACATCATCCTGGACATCCATAAAGTACAGTTTTGTACCTACCATAAATGTAGATGTCCGATAGGCATGCATCTGCAGTCCTTACAAATGGGTTGTCCTGTCGTCAGGCAGCCCTTCGGTCGGCCGGATTCCAAAGTCTGGGTCTGGCCTCGGCTGATGTCGCACTTCACCCGACGTCATAGCTGCAGTTATTCGGGTATAAAGGCATCAGCCGACGCCATCTTCCTCAGTGTTTCTTGCCCCAGATGCCAGGTGCCCTCTAGGAAGGCCAATTTGGATAATTGCAAAAGATTCCAAATAAGAGAGAGCAAAATAAAAATAAACATGTATATACATATATACAAACAAATACACCATAATAGATTCCCCCAGCTAGCTAAAAGAGGGGTAAATACCCTAGGAGTACCTCAGAGGGGAAGGAGGGAGGGTAATCCTGACTGCAGATGCATGCCTATCGGACATCTACATTTATGGTAGGTACAAAACTGTACTATGTCCTTCAAGGATGCATCTGCAGTCCTTACAAATGGGTAGAATACCATAGCCAAACTGGGGGAGGAGGAGTAATAAGATTATGGTGTAGTTAAGATCCCTTGCAAAACAGCAGTGGCAAAACCTGCTCGGGATCTGGAGTATAAGGGTAAATTATAATGCTTGGCAAATGTATGCACGGAGCTCCAAGTAGCAGCCTCTAAAATGTCTTTGGTAGCCACTCCTCGTAAAAAGGCTGTGGTAGTGGCTGTAGCCCTTGTAGAGTGAGGTCTGATGTCTTCTGGAGTTTTCTTTCCATGGTAAGAGTAACAAAATCTAATGCAATTCCCTATCCACTTAGAGATTGTCTGTTTCGAAATTGCTTTTCCTTCCATTCCTGCTGCATATGCTACCAGTAGCTGGTCAGTTTTTCTATTATTCTTGGTCCTGTCCAGGTAGTAGCGTAATTGTCTATGCACATCCAAGGTATGCAACAGTCTTTCTCCCCTGTTCTGTGGGTTGGGGAAGAATGTAGGCAGGTGGATAGCTTGGTTCAAAGATACCCTGGAGACCACCTTTGGCATAAAAGTAGGATTAGTTCTCATGGACACTCTATCTTGATGGAAAATCAGGAAGGGCTGTACTGCCATTAATGCCTGTAGTTCAGAAACCCTTCGTGCTGAAGTGATTGCAAGCAGGAAAGCAGTTTTCCATGATAAGTACTGCAATTCTGCTGTTGCTGCTGGCTCGAAGGAGGTAGTGTCAACTTTTCTAGCACAAAGTTCAAGTCCCATGCTGGCAATGGTGGCTTTCTTGGTGGTTTTACATTTTAATTCCTCTTAGAAACTGCCTGAGCAGAGGATGTGAGAAGACTGGAGGATCCAAGTTGTATTCTGCTGAAATAGCTGATGCATGAATCTTAATGGAAGAATAGGACAGGCCATTATGGAAGAGCTCTGCCAAGTATTCCAGGATGTTAGCTATGTTTACCAGTGACACATTCTCTCCTTTTGCAGTACACCAAGTAAGATATCTTTTCCATTTTGCTGAATAATTTTTCTTGTTGAGGGTCTGCGAGCCTCCAAGATTATGTCTTTAACTATTTGAGATAACTCTGGATTATTTGTTCTTAAGCAATGTTCCAGGCAGCCAGCTGCAGTGTTTTCAGGTTTGGATGCAGGGTTTTGAAGTTGTTCTGTGTCAGCAGCAAGGGAACTAGGGGCAGAGGCCATATTTGTTCCCGAGACATACTCCTCAGCAATGGGTACCAATGTTGCCTTGGCCAGTCTGGAGCTATCAGAATGATCCTTGGATGGTCTTCTTTGATCTTCAGTAGCACCTTGTGCATCAAAGGAAGAGGTGGGAATGCATATGCTGTCAGGTTTTTCCAACTGAAAGATAGGGAGTCCACTTTCCAAGCAAGGGGGTGGCACGTCCTCGTGCAGAATTTCTTCAGTTGGTGATTGTGTGGGGATGCAAATACGTCCATTTCTGGTAGTCCCCATTTTCCTGTAATGATTTTGAAGATGTCCGGATGCAGCATCCATTCGTGGGCATCCGTGGTAGTTCTGCTTAGGATGTCTGCTAGAATATTTTCTTTTCCTGGCACAAAAATTGCTTGTAACTGAATGTTGAAGCTCAGGGCCACGTTCCATAGGTCCACTGCCATCCGGCATAGAGGGTATGAATGTGTGCCTCCCTGCTTGTTGATGTACCACATAACTGTGGTGTTGTCCGTTCTTATCAACAGTTGACCCTGTTGAAGGAATGGTCTGAATGCCTGGATTGCCAGTTTTACTGCCAGCATTTCCTTTTGATTTATGTGTAGGTGCAGCTGGTCTTGAGTCCATAAGCCTTGTATGCACTTGTCCAGCATGTGCGCCCCCCAACCGAGGTCTGAGGCGTCCGTTGTTATGGTCTGGCTTGGTTGAGTGCTGTGGAAGGGCAGCCCTTTGTTTGATTGACAGGCCTGAGCCCACCATTGGAATTCTTGCTTCAGGCATGGAATTATTGGAATTTGGGTTTCTAGGCTGTGCTTGTGCTGAGACCATAAATTCCTCAGGTACCACTGTAGTTTTCTCATGTGTAGTCTGGCATGTGGAATCAATATTATGCAGGATGCCATGTAACCCAGGGCTTGCAGGACTTTTCTTGCTGTTAGCTGGTTCTGCTTTGTTAATGCCATGAAGTAGAGAGGGAGTTGCTCCTGTTTTTCTACTGTTAGGAATGCCATCTGCTTTGATGTGTCCAGCTCTGCACCCAAAAAGGTTATCCTTTGGGATGGTATCAGCCTTGACTTTTTTATATTGACTGTGTATCCCAGGGCTTGCAGTAGATGAATGACCCTTTCCAAGTCTTTTGTTAATTTGTTTTGTTGTCCGCTTGTAACAGGCAGTCGTCCAGGTAAGGGTAAATTTGAATTCCCTGAAGCCTGCAATGAGCAATTACTGATGCCAGGCATTTCGTGAATACTCTGGGCGCAGTAGATAAGCCAAAGGGCAATGCTGAGAATTGATAATGCTCTGATCCTGCAAGAAATCTGAGGTATCTTCTGCAATTTGGTCGTATGGGGACGTGCAGGTATGCCTCCTTGAGATCTAGAGTTACCAGCCAAGACTCCTTGCCCAGCATGGGAAGAAGTTGCTGTAAGGTCAGCATTTTGAATTTTGGTACAATGAGGTATGTGTGTAAAGCGGACAGGTCGAGAATAGGTCTCCATTGGTTTTCTTTTCTTGGTACCAGGAAGAGTCTGGAGTAAAATCCTTGTCCTTGTTCCATAGATGGTACCCTTTCTACAGCTCTCATCCTTAGTAAGCGAGTTATTTGTTGTAGAGCTTCTGTCTTCTGATTTGGAGGTAGGTTTGGCATTCCTCTCTTCCTTGGTAGAGTATGGAAGTGAAACCTGTAACCTTGGTCTATTGTTTGTAAAATCCATTTGTCTCCTGTGATGTAATGCCAGTTTACTGAAAATAAGGCTAGCTTCCCGCCTAAGGGTGCTTCTAGTTGTTCCCTGGTAGGCGGTGCCAGAGCCAAGTCACTGTGATTGTCCTGTGGTGGTGGCAGGATCTGTGGCTGTACCTCGCTGGTTGTTAGCCTGCCACTGACGTTCCCTGTAGGCACCTCTGGATTGACCCCTGCCTCTTGAGCGCCTATTCCTGCTTCTCTGAGCTCTGTAGGTGTCTGGAAAGGACCAATTCTTGGAAGGCCAGTTCCTGCTAAACCTTGGAGGCTGGACCTGCAACAAATCTTTGACTGTCTGGACAGATTTCGCTTTCTCTTCCACCTTCTTGAGCACCTGCTGTGCAGGGGAGCCAAACAAATTGAGCTTATCCATGGGAGCATCTAGGAGCATTGATTTGACATGGTCTGGTAAGGACTGCTCTTTTAACCATGCATGTCTTCTGATCACTGTACCAGTCATGGCTGATCTAAAGGAAGCCTCCAGTGCATCATAGCCGCATTTTAAAGAATGATTACTGACCTGCTGAATGTTATGTACCATTTCCTGAACAGATTTTTTGTCTAATGGTTCATCAGAGGACAGATTTTTAGTTAACTGATCTAACATAAATTCCTGATACTGAATCATGTGGAATTGACAGTTCAAGGCTCTAGCTGAAAGAGTAGCAGAAGTGTAAACTTTTTTACCCCATCTCTAAGGCCCTAGATTCCCTTTCAGAGGGGAGGGGGTTTTTGGCAGAGGTAGCTGCTACAGCCTTGGGTCCCTGGGAGATAGTTTCGGGATCAGCAAGAGGAGCCTTATACAAATGATAATGTGTGTCCGGAACCCTGTAGTATCTATCGGGCTTAGCAGGGGCCGGAGGAAGAGAATCAGGAGCAGTGCAAGCATCATTAAATGCATCATCTACAACAGTAAGTACTGGAGGAATGGCTAAAGGCCTATGCTGTGGCAAATGCAGAAAGGTTCTAAGCCTTTTCCTAGAGTCTGTAAAATCCTGGCCCCACCATTGAAATTGTTCCCTCATAGCATGCAAGGTTTCCCCAAAGGAAAATTCCTCAGGCGGAGAGGCAGAAGGAATGGACTCTTCTGCATCAGAGTCCTCATAAGGAGAAAAAGGGCCCTCTGGAGGGTTAGAATTATCTGATTCACCAGAGGAGTCATCTGTAGAAACTGGTTCAGGGGGCTCTGCTCTAGGCCTCTTCTCTGGAGGTGGGTGAGAGGCCCTGTCTGGGTGAGGTTGGGATCCCCGGATCAAAGAAATGAGATCCTCTGCAAGACTAAGCATTTGTGAACTAGAGCTAGGCCTGTGAGAGGGGGTCTTAGCAGGCACAGTTTTGGTAGATTTTGCTGCTTTAGCCCTGGCAAAGGCCTTAATCGACATGGATGCAGGTGGCCTAGCAGCTCCACGTGCAGGGGTAGAAATATCCATGGGGATAGTATCAGATAAATCCTGTGAACCTGCAAGAGCGGGTGGTATTTCAGAGGCAGATTCCACCATGCTGGATGAGGCCTCGGTAGCAGGAACGCTTTCAGCCGAAGGAAGAACTGTGGACTCGGTTTCAGCCGAAACCGAGACACTCGCGGTTGGCTTAACTGTGGTTTCGGCCGAAACCGCGGACCGCGAGTGTCGGTCCTTTTCCTTGCGCTTTTTAGAAATTTGCGTAGTCGGAGGATCCGACGGCATAATGTAAGCAAAATCGGAGCCGAAAAACTCCTCAGCAAATTCCGACCGGCGTCTAAGCGTCCGCCGGTTAAAAGAAGCACAGGCTAGACAAGCTGCTACGTCGTGGTCTGGGCCTAGACAAGGTAAGCAGTAAGAGTGGAAATCTTTATGAGGTATTTGTTTCCCACAAGTTAAACAGTTGTTCACTTTTTCTGACATCGGCTGAGGCAAGAAAGAGTCCCCAACGGGGTACTTAGCTTTTTTGAAGTCTTCGGAAGTAGTAATCTCTGGTTCTGACCGACCTGCACTTGCGATCAGCTTCTGCTTCGGGCGCCACGCGGCAAGAAAGACTGAGGAAGATGGCGTCGGCTGATGCCTTTATACCCGAATAACTGCAGCTATGACGTCGGGTGAAGTGCGACATCAGCCGAGGCCAGACCCAGACTTTGGAATCCGGCCGACCGAAGGGCTGCCTGACGACAGGACAACCCATTTGAAAGGACTGCAGATGCATCCTTGAAGGACATCTGGAGGGACAGCTTAAGGCCTGTGCTGGGGTAACTTGAGGAAGGTACGTAGCCTTTTCCTAGAATCAGAAAATTCCTGACCCTGCCACTTAAAATGCTCCCTCATAGAGTGGAGGACTTCACCGAATGAAAAATCCTCTGGAGGAGAGGCAGAGGGAATTGACTCCTCAGCATCAGAGTCCTCATAGGCCTGGAAGGATTCTTCTTGAGTATCTGAATGCTCAGAATCCCCAGAAGCTTCATTTGAAGAGAGGTTGTCAGCCTGCTCAGTTCTAGGCCTTTTCTCTGCAGGCGGCTGAGAACCTCTGTCAGGGTGAGGCTGAGACCCCCTGATAAGAGAGATGAGGTCTGCAGCAAGAGACATGATCTACTTATCAGAAGAAGGGGCCTGGGCAGTAGGTTTAGGATGGGCCTTGGCCTGGCTGGCGGCCTTGGCACGTGCAAAGGCCTTGATGGACATGGATACAGGAGGCCTAGCTGCCCCACGTGCAGGAGTAACCTTGTCCACGGGTATGGTGTCGGGTAGATCCAGAAATTCGGTTTCTGGAGAAAATCAATAACCGGCACCGGTGTAGTCTCCGGGACCGAAGGACGTGTTACCACTGTGTCATCGGCCTGGAGCGGTTGAATTACCGCTTCCGTAGGGACCGAAGCACTCGCGGAGGGCTTAGGAGAAATATCGGTAGAGGACGCGGGCCGCGGATGTCGGTCCCGGTCCTTACGCTTTTTGGAAATTTGTGTTGTCGGTTGATCCGACGGCATGATATAAGCGAAGGATTCGCCGAAAAAGTCTTCGGCAAATTCTGCCCGGCGCCTGAGAGTGAGCTTATTAAAGCAAGCACAGGCAGCACAGGCCGAGACGTCGTGGTCTGGGCCCAGGCAAGGGAGGCAGCAAGAATGGAAGTCCTTATGAGGTATTTGTTTACCACAAGACAAACAATTATTAACTTTCTCAATTTGTTCTGACATCGGCAGAGGCAAGAAAAAATGTTCCCCAACGGGGTACTTAGCTTTTAGATGACTTCGGTAACTGAAACACAGGAGCTGACCGACCGGCACATGCGAACTTCTTCTGCTTCGGGCACCGCGCGGCAAGAAAGACTGAAGAAGATGGCGCCGGCCGATGCCTTTATACTCCAGCCGTTGTGACGTCGGAGAGGAGGCGACTCCGGCCGACGCCGGACCCAGACTTTGGAATCCGGCCGACCGAGAGCTGCCTGAGGCAGGACAACCCGTATGTTATGACTGCAGTTGCATTCTTGAAGGACATCTGGGTCTGACAAAAAGCATCAAACTGAACTCTAGTTTTTCACCACTTCCAATAATGATGACTTCTTACATTGGTAAAAAAATAACTATACTTTGCAAACCAAATACATTCCTAACCAAATAGAAGGAAGGCAACGAGGAGATAACATGTTTGCTGTTCAATTAAATTTTTGGCTATGATTAACATGTAGCTAATATTTTTGCATACAAATACAGTAAAAAAAAGGATCTACTGTGGTACAACATTAAAGCTTCTAACTATACAGACATCTTCAGATCTATTTTTTTTTCAAGATTTATATTTTATATTATACAGACAAGAATGCAATTAATAACTGTTTGTGGTTATGTCACGGGGAATTGAAGACTGCAATGTGGGAGTGAGTTTAGACTGAAATATTAAGATATATTTGGTTTTACTTGAAGGAGTTGATTGGCATTTAACTGTATTCCAAACTTGTTAACAAAATGAAATGGGAGATGAGAGGCACTGCACATCCATTTCCAAAAGTAGAATTACTTGAAAAAATATATACCTATCTATCTCTCTCTCTCTATATATATATATATATATATATATATATATATAGGGATTCACTTCATAATCTCTAAATACTGAAACATTGAATTTCAGTATCTCGAGACCATGAAACCGAATCCACAAAACACCGAAGCTACAAAACCCTCTGCCCAAAACCGCGAAACTGAAAAACCCAAACAAACCGCACACACCACACATACACAAAACACCCACATCACAATTTAAAACACAAAACTACACACATACACAACTCACACACAAATAAGCAGGGGGGGCAAGCCCCCCTGCACCACCCACACCCCCCTACTTATACATACCAACTCCGAGATTGCACATACAAGAAACAAAAGGAAACTCACACGCACATCAAACATATCAGTACACTCACATAGACTCTACCTCCCACTCAAAACCCTTACATAACACTCACTTACCTGACATAACACCTAGGATCCACACACGGCACCGCGCACCATTAACACACAAACCCGGAAACAACTTAGCGCAAGTCCATAACCGCAAATTTGAGATTATGAACTTTCGCTATTTTCAACATTCGGCTTTATAGTCTCGAGATACTGAAATTCGACATTTCAGTACTTCGAGATTATAAAGTGTTCCTATATATATATATATATATATATATATATATATATATATATATATATACATACACACATATATATATATACATACACACACACATACACACACACACGTCTCTCTCTCTCTCTACATATATATATATATATATATATATATATATATATATATATATATATATATATATATATATACATACATACATATATATATTGTGCTTTTAACCCAGTTGGGACCCTCAATCAGTCTTGTAGCTTCTTTCACAGTTGTGGCAGGGCTGTGATCTACTGCCAGATTTGAACCTCATATAGTAATTTATTACAGCATTACTGGTCAATTTCTGCATGGTCTGGTGCCTTAGACAGTATTGTGAATTCTGCTCCAGGATTTGTGCTTTAGTAATTTTATAGCTGTATATACCTTTTTAAAATTGCATTCCAGTGCTTTTCTGATTATCCTGCTACTGTTTTTTCTTCTGTTCTTTGAATCTGCCCCATCCATCAATGACACATTAAGCTATAAGTTTCTGAAATTGTAAGCACAGGAGTAAAGCTCCAGTCTGAATTTCCCCCAGTGCTCCTACCCCTCTCTTGTGGTTTTAAAATACTGCCTCTCTGGCTTCCATTCTTTATGGTAATCTGATTTGCAAAGTCCCTCCCTCTCCTATTTCATTGCTATTATCTGCTGTGCAATCTATTTAAGTACTTTCCCACCCACTGTTTTCCATATACTTACAATACTAACTGCCCACCCAGCAAAACAGTACTGCACTTGAAGAATCCTTCTTTAATACGAATTGTCTCCTTCTCATTTTCCCAAAGTGTGCATCTACTCGGTGCCCTCACAACACTCCGAAGGGCTCCTGAGTTAATCATGCTCCACTGCTAGTAGATAAAAATGTAATTTATTGTTTTGCAGTTCAGTTAACTGTTTACAGAATGCTACTGATTTGTTGTTGTTTTATTTGTTGTGTTTGCCTTTAAATCATTCTAAAGGTCCCTAATACTTAAAAATGTCTTGTCAAAGTAGTTTAAGTTGTTTTGTTGTAGCATTTCACATAAAATTAATCTTTCTTTGTATTATTACTTCAAGAGTTTAACAGTACCCTGTAGAGACACAAACACTCAAAGTAAATTTTTATCAATAAAACTTCTGTTAGAACTGAAACTCATAACTTTGTGTGGCTAAAACAAAGTCACTGTATGGAGGCAAGCTTAGAAGTGTTAGTCTGCACATTAAACAGCACAATCTAATAGTCTAGTACCAAACCCCAGAGACCACCCAAGCAGACCTCTGTACAACCCAGTCTTTAGCAAAACAGACATGGCTCTCAGAGAATCTGCATGCTCTGGGATAGGCCTCCCAGCCATATGAAGCACAGGCCATCCCCAACCCTGACCAATGGATGAGAAATTGGAAAATCACCCTGGGTCTGGCCCCCAATGTGTGTGGCAGACAGTAATGCCCAAACTAACATACTCCCCAACAAAATACCACTACAAACTTTCTAACTAACATAACCTCTTTTAATAAACATCCACAATACACTGGGACACAAATAGGTTGGATTGCACTGCTAAGCTTATAAAGGCCCTGGTAGTCGTTAGCCTAGTACATACCTACGAACCTATGAAAATTATGCTATCATAGTGCCAATCCCTGTCATCGGGATTGAACCAGAATTTTCACATG